>NW_022196903.1:10299429-10304836 GCF_008632895.1 Mastomys coucha
ACTGGGAAAGGAGAAATTTGCATGTAAATAAAGAAAATATCTAAAATAAAAAAAAAAAACTCATTTATGAAACCCTGATATTCTGGAGGGTAATTTTAAGAACTTGACAGGGTGAAATAAAGATTAAAATTTTTGCGTCTAATAATAAGTGTTTTTCATAATGTTGGAAGCCTGTGACGAGTCTGAATCCTATAAAAGGATGCATAGGCAAGCAGAAAGAACGTGTACATATGCTTTGAGTAGAAGTGGTATGAATGGCAAATGAGAGTAATATTCATTAGATAAAAATAAATATCTAGCTAATATGGTCAATTAATCTGATAAAATAAATTTTTCCTATATGTTCATTTTTAGACTATATTAGATTAATAGGTATTGCATTTCTCAGATAGTGGATTATACACTGAAAGACTTTTTTTCTTAGCATTACCTTCATAGTGAGATTCATGACAGCTGCAAAACTATAATGTGATCCTTACATCTTAAGTTTCAATTTTTCACGTATAAATTAAAAAAAAAAGAGAGAGAAAGAGAGACAGAGAGAGGAGAAGTAGAGGCTGGCCATGAGCACATGAGAGTGGAAGGAGGAGAATGGGGAGAGAGGAAGAGCAGGAACAAGAGGAGAGAGCAAGAGTAAGAAGGCAAGAGACTGAGGAGGGGGCAGGCAGCCCCTTTTATGGTGAGTCAGGCACACCTGGCTGTTAGCAGGTAGCTGTGGGGCAGAACCTAGACTAAATGCCAACACCAACCTCCTATGAAAAGTGGTATTTGACTAGTCTAAGGTCAAGACATGCAAGAAGATCTGTTACTGAACCCAAAAAACAGATCTCAGAAGCTGTGTTCATAAACCAGAACTATGTGAAGAGAAAATTCAAGGAGTAGAAATGACAAGAGCAGCTTGTAGGTCAGAGAACCTTTCCAATGTTTAAAATTGAACAGAATAAGGAAAGAAATGAGATAGACTAGGCACACATCATGAGCACATGTCACATTTAGGAATTTCCTCTCAACTCTTAGACCCTGCCTATTTTACTAAACAAAGATGCCCAGCTTCATGTATGGGGAGCAAGAAGAATTTCAAAGTCCTACCAGCTTGTCCTACACTGAGGAGGGAGATCTCATTTGTTGTACAAAGTGAATACTTGATTCTAAATAGTATATTTCTAATAAGTCATACCGTACTTTTCCCCCTTTGAATACTAGCAGACTTAAATTCTCCTTCTTTCGGTTCCTCAGATTTTGAGATTTCAAATCTAAGCTCATTTTCTATAGATTTTTTTCAGAACTTCACTAAAGTACAGTGTGAGTACTATGAAATTAATGTCAATTTTAAATAGCAGTTAATAAAACAACAAATATGTAAACTTATCTCACCAGCAACTCAGATGGAAAAATAAGTTATTTAAAAATAATTAAACAAAACAATGTTTAAAAGAAAATACTTTTACTTACTTTCTACGTACAATTAAGGAAGCTAGAGACCTGCATCCCAAAGATATTTTTTTGTTCATTTGTTTTTTTGAGACAGGGTTTCTCTGTGTAGCCTTGGCTGTCCTGGAACTCACTCTGTAGACCAGGCTGGCCTCGAACTCAGAAATCCTCCTGCCTCTGCCTCCCAAGTGCTGGGATTAAAGGTATGTGCCACCACCAACTGGCCCAAAGATATTTTTTAAGGGATGATAAATTGAAAAAAGTGCTCAAATATTAGAAAGTTACTATGTTCATGAATGAAAATATTTCCTGTTTTCAAAAATTATATCATAGAAAGGGACCTATTGTCAAATGTAACAATAAAATTACAAGCTCACTTTTCACAAACATAAAAATAATGTCCTTATATTCATGCGGAGTGTTAGAACAGGGGATGCTGGTTAATGAATTGCCTCCTTAGAGCAGGGAATGGCGGCCACACCTTTAATGTTAGTATTTGGGATTAAAGAATTCTCTGAGTTCTATGCTAGCCTGCTCTACATAAAGAGTTCAGGTACCACTGGATTTACACAAAGTCCTGTCTCAAAACACATAATGAACTAAAACATAAAATAGACAAATTCACTCATGAAAAAAATAAATTTATGTAGAACAAAACAAAACAACAGCAACAACAAAAAGATGGCCAAGTATCGAAAGAAGTTCAGAGCAAAAAGAACACAGCTTGAGCCACTAAATTACTCGGTTTTCAGATGTACTGATGTCTTAGTCACCAAAGTAGCCTGGTACTATAAAACTCCAAAACCTATAAAGCAACAGGACAGAACACAGGGCTAGGGAAAAATGTTCCAAATTTACCACTGGTCATTGTAAAAGTTTCAATTACTCGAAATGGGAAAACCAGGTAAATTTTTAAATAAATGATTTCTGGAAGAAATGACATTGCATGTGGAAGGGTGAAACTGCATGAATGAAGATGGAAGTGACAATTAGATGATCTGGAATTGAATGTGATTCCAGCTGAATGAACATGAATACAAGTATAGCTTTGATCAGATGCAAATAATTTTATAGGTTCACTGTGAATCATAACTAGCAAAGCTCCTGCGGAGGGCACACATACTATTGAATGGGTTATTTACTTGCTACTTTATGGTCATTAAGTCAGTTTTAGGAATCTGGAGTGTCTTCAAGAGAATTTAGAAAAGTCAATGTGTGCTTACTGGTTAATGTCTACCTACTTCCTCAGAGAAAGGAGAATAGTGAGTAGGGGATCATTTACTCTGGTTTTGTTTTCCTTTTCTTTCTTCTACATGTGCTTTTTTTCTCTTTAATGGATTAAAGGCTGAAGTGATAAGGGATGTACAACATGAAAATGCAATTAATAGCTTTCCAGATAACTATGTCAGAACTGAAATAACGGCAGAGAAAACTGACAGACTGTCTGTTCTGTTCTGATGAAATGGATGTTCTCAACTGACATGGGATTGTAAGTCCCAGTTGCACTTAATGAGACAGAAAATGGGGGCAGGAACTTGTGTGGCATACATCGTTCTGGGATCAAGGAACAAGGACTATTTTCATTTGTCTTTCCTCCTAAATAAGAAGTATACCATATTTGAAAACAGCATGTGTCCTCCAGTTAAGTTCAGGATCTTTTATAACTGTGTGTGTGTGTGTGTGTGTGTGTGTGTATGTGTGTGTGTGTGCGCGTGCATGCGTGCATGCATGCATGAGTGCATGCATGTGTGATTTAAAGCTTTTAAAGCCCTTTTTTTTCTCAAAGTTTATGGATGCCTAGAAACAGATTGGTTGATTATCAGAACACAGATTGTTCTGCTTCATGCTTCAGGGACAATATTTTAAAGACATAGGTACTGAAGACATTCTCATAAATATAGTAGATAATAGATTATAATCTTGAAACATAGATGAATTTGTTACCTAAGACATCTTCAATTTCAACTAAAAACCAAAAATCATTTCTGAGATCAGAAGTAATAGAAGGAAAGTCCTTTTGACACACTACTTTATGTGTAGTATGAACAGAACAGTATAGATCTAACTTGCTCTGAGTTGGAATATTGTCCAGAAGTTGTAGTTTCATTCTGACTCAGTAGACATTCAGAGTATAGCCTTATCATGCATGTTTTGAATAAGAATTAGCACCCAGAAACAGTATGTACACCTATAGTTAATTTTCTGCGTGTGTATTAATATCTGCAGGGATTGGAGTAGATCCAGGTACTGAAATTGTTGTTTTTCAACTTGTCTTTCTATAGTGATGGGCATGTCTTTCCCTATCCAATCCTATCATAGTAGGTACTAAGAACAAATACCTTAATACATGGCTAGGAATTTTAAGCAACTGATCTTTTAATTTGCTGTAATTTTAATGTGGCTAAGTTGACATTCTCATATGAGATTATTGGCTATCATATTCTTATTCAAATGAACTTATGAGAATAGTATAAGCCTTCTGAAACCAAGGGGCATTTGTTTCTTAGCCCTTCTTTGTGAACTAAAAGTACATGTTCTTATATTTTGGTTTTAAAGAAAAATTATCGATTCTTTGTGAATTTCTCATCATACACCCTAGTTAAAGTGATCTCCCTGTTTATCCATATTTGCCATCTGCCCTTGCATCTTCCCCTGCAAAATAAAATAAAAGTAAAAATAGAAAAAACAAAACAAAGCATATCTCATCTTGGAAGCTGCAGTGTGTCCCACTGTGCCACACTATACACTTTTTGCCTAAACAACTTTGCCTGTCAATGTTCATTGAAATGAGTTATTGACCTGGTGCAAGGCTTCTGGCTTCTATCAATACTGGATCCTTACCAGGACTTCTCTTGAATATCCTGTTCTTGTCCCATGCCATAGAGATCCTTAGGTTTTGGTCCTATAGACCAGCCCCTTCATGTATTCCAGCAATTCATAGATGAGGTAGATGTTAGGTTGGGCAAACTTAAAGTGCTGAACGTGGGCCTGGGTGGTAGCTACGTTGGTCAGCCCATTAGTAGTCCTGTGCCTGTATCATCTGGGTCATCTCTCCCACACCCATGTCACCAGGGTCAGCTCCGCAGTTCTCATGCCCTAGGGCTTGGCTCTCTGTGCCCACATCACCAGGATTAACTCTTACCAAGAAATGCCCACGTGCAGTGAGGGGCCTCATCTTCCAAATGCTGCAGCTGGTGAGGAGCAAGGCTAGCTCTCTTGCACCAGTCAAAACATGGATGGGGCTAGCTCTCTTGAATCCAGCCTCCAGCGTTAGCACTACTGTGCTGCTCAGGCAGAGGGACAGGACCAGCTGTCCTATACCCATGCCCTTGGGGCAGGCTCCCTCCCTGGAGGAACGCACTCCACCACAAGTCGCTCTACTGTGCAGCCCAGGCAAGCAGTTTGCCTAGCCCTGTGCATCCCTCAGACATGAACAGGATGTCAGGTTGCAGTGACATCTGTGTGATGATAACGTGGTCTACAGAAATCAATGCAGCATTTAATACATTTGTTGTTCTTTCAATTTGGTTTGCTTCCTAACATGCACATAGAAACTAACATCTGTAACTCCAGTCCTAGTGGGTACCACACCCTCTTTCTGCCTCAGTGAGCTTCTGCATGAATGTGATGTCCATAGGCACATATATAAAACAAAAAGATAATAGTTTTTAAAACATAAAAAATCTAACAATACGCTTATCACGAATCAAATGAAGTAATAAAATTTATTATATAATAGTTCTTTCTAAATTTCCCCAGTTATCAAATTCATCTTCATATAGTTTGAGTTGAAAACCTTCAGCAATATAGCAACTGCATCTGCCTAATGTGACTCTTAATATGTCTTTTAGAAAATAGTATGATGAACTTCCAGTTTAAAAAAGATTAAAACCCAGTGTACTGACTGGTTGTGTGTCAACTTGACACAGGCTGGAGTTATCACAGAGAAGGGAGTTTTAGTTGGGGAAGTGCCTCC
>NW_022196903.1:10305230-10378619 GCF_008632895.1 Mastomys coucha
CTTTCCTCCCCAACTTGCTTCTTGGTCATGATGTTGTGCAGGAATAGAAACCCTGACTAATACAGCCCACAATACATTAATTTCTAGGTACCATCTTGTATAATAGGTTTGTGGGTTGAATGCAGTAGAATATGTTTTTATAATTGCAATTACTACTGAGTGGTAATTCCCCATTTCCTCTTCCTCACTAGCAAGACTTGGTTTCATGTGTTTGACTCTCAAATATTTATTAGAAATGGGGCTGTGTAAAATTTATTCTTTTATGATTATCTTATTCCAGTTAGAGTGTCTTAAAATTTCAACCATGCTATATAGCATATGAAAAAAAATCTCTCTTAAATGACTAATATTTTTTGCAATATGCCTTCTGTATTTATTTATCAGTGAATAGTTGATTGAATGATTATGGTGCTAGCTATGGTACCCAGAGGCTCATGTATGATGAACACATGCTTTGTGGTAAGCTGTCTCCCCATCATACCCTTTTATTTAACGATATACACCTCTCAAAGTAACTCAGCTGTGTGTGTTTAAGAGTGTGAATACTAAGTTTCATTGGTGATGATCTTTTTGTGATATTTAATGTTTGCTTTTTCTAGCTTTTCCAATTATTTTTTAAAGATTTATTTTATTTCATTTTTATGTGTATGATTACACTGTAGCTGTACAGATGACCGTGATGACCATCATGTGTGTGGCTGCTTGTTGATCTCAGGACCTCTGCTGCCTGCTTGCTCTGGCCCCGCTTGCTCCGGCCTAACTTTCTGCAGCTGTCTTCAGACGCACCAGAAGAGGGCGTCAGATCTCATTATGGGTGGTTGTGAGCCACCATGTGGTTGCTGGGATCCGAACTCAGGACCTTCAGAAAAGCAGTCAGTGCTCTTACCCGCTGAGCCATCTCGCCAGCCCATTCTCCAATTATTTTAAGTGTCTGCTACAGGCTAGTTTGTTTTAAGCCACACCTCCTTCAGCAGGTCTTCCTCTTTGTGGTTCTGTGGAAAATGCTCAGGTCCTGCTCCATAAATTAGGTCTCTGAAATCGAAACTTGAAGCTCACTGAGGAGTTAACTGTGAAAATGGAGTCCTGTGAGGGTTTTTCAAAATATACTCACTGAGAGAAGACATTAGTCTTACGAGTTTAACCTCGGTTTCATTTATACTATTTGCATAGTTCTAGAGGGGGAAAAAATGGATTGAGACACCACTAGTGTTTTAACGAGTGTCACACTCATAATGTTTCTCAGCCACTGCCACATCCTTTACTTCAAACAGGAGCTTGTTATCTGACTTCCTACATGATAACTTCTATAAAGAAAAGAAGTTACGATATTAGAAGTTTTACTTTCCATAATAGAGCATCATTTAACACTTATGGAATGCTCCTCTGAATAGAACACTAGTTATTTGTTTGGATTATCCAATTCAGACAACATTTACAATAAGACTATGAGAGGATTATCAATAAGTCCATTTTACAAATGCATAAACTAAAGTACAAACCTATTAAGACTTGCTCTGGATGGGGAGTGCCTCAGTTAATAAAGGGCTGACATTGTAGCATGGGCTTGATAGACTTTGACCACCAAACCTCATGTTAAATTAAAAAGGGCAAAAGGCATTCTTTGTGGTATTAACTTATATTCCCAGCACTGAGGAGACAATAAAGATAGACTTGGGAGGCTCAGTTGCTAGCCAGCCTAGCACATTCTAAGCCAGTGAGAGACTGTCTTAAAGACTAAAGAAAAGAGCGAGTGATATGGTTTATTACGTAAAGGTACCTTGCACTGCATCTCATAATCTGTGCTTGATCCCTGGGACCCACATGGTGAACAGAAAGAACTGTTATCTTTCTGTTATCTTTTTGTTATCCACAAAGTTATCTGCTGCCCTCCATAATACTCAGCCATAGCTAGGTAAGTTCCCTGCCACCACCACCCCCATACACACACACACACACACACACACACACACACACACACAAATAAATTAATATATGCCATTTTCTTTTAATAAGAGAAGATGAAAATGGACAGCACTTGAGAAATAATGTTCAAAGTCGTGCTTGGTCTTGCCCATGCCACATCACACATGAACAAATCTGCGGAAGGTCCCTCAGATAAACACACGGGATTCACCATTTTAAAATCTATTCTCACTGTCTCCTAACATCTTTGTATGTAATAATGATTGTTTGTTTGCTTTGACTTTGTTTTTAAATTTTGTATAAGTAAGAGTTGCCTAGCGCTTATTTAGGCACACATTGTTAGGCAGCCCTTGCTCTTAGTGCCTGAACCAGTTGGTCTGTTTTGATGCTTCTGAGATGGCCTTTCTAAGTGTTGCCAGGGTGCAGTGGTCTGAGTTTATCTTGAGAGTCACAACTACATGCCTGAAAAGATGAGCTTGCATAGTACATGTGAGTCATGAATCTCTGTTCTGTCTTCATGAGCTTTTACAATTGGACTCACCACAACTAGCTACAGCATAATATTGGTTATATAATAGTACAAACTCACTCCAATACTGGTAGATGATATAACCTCATTGTTAAAATCTTGGCAAAAAAAAGAATTGAATTTTTTTCCTGTTGTTTCTATAAAACAGCTCTGAAGCATTGCAGATGTTGATTGTTTCTGACTCCACTGACCACCTATAAAGTAAGGGAATTATCCTGTCAATCATAGAGCTGCTGCAAAGATTATGGAGATTAAGTATGGAAGTGGTCCAGCAAGTACTTTCCTACCTTACTTAGCATCACATGATAGGCTGCTGCATGTCCTGACCTTGACAGTCCAGACTGTGTTCCGAATGTCTGTTGACCTTGGTGCATTGATGAACAGTAGTGAAGTGCAAAAGTTTTAAAAATTTTTCAGAAATTATCAGTACATTTCCTTTTATAATTTGTTGTGAGTAGATAAAATGCAGGTTTATAAAGAGCTTTGAAGATCTATATGCAGGGAAAAATAACTATAAAATCACCTAACCTCCCATTGTGTGACCTGACGTAAAAAACTTTTTTTTTTATAAGTTCATATGATTTGAAGTGAATTTTCGCAGAGTGACCAGTTCCCTTTGTCACCTGTATGTATCTTTACCGTCCAGTGCTGCCTTGCCTGACCAACCTAGGACCATTTTAGTATTTATGTTTTAAAATAACTCTAATTAGGAAAATTAACTTGAGTGACACGTAGAAGAAATAATTGAATAGTTGATAATACTGTCTTGCTGCCAAGAGTTCTAGCATTTTGGCAGACTATGGGCATTTTCCTGTGTTGTCTTATATCATGAAATGAAACAAGAATGTAGGATTTTTGTGCATTCTATTCCTCTGAGTTTGTACTGCACTGCCCTCTGGAGGGGAGAACTTGCCTTAGCATATGTATTGTAATTTTAGGAAAAATTTACACTCTGCAGAGGTAAACTGCATAAATGTATGATTCATGACACTAGCATCAAAATGCAAAATAAATCTTTTGTGTATGATTATAATATTTAATTTAAATTATTGAGAATGAATGAGTAGCATTCACACTGACTATTTTAGCTTTAAATATTTACTTTTATCCTTTGGTTGGCCTTTAAAATACATTTAAATATTTTAGGTATCTTACAGTGATATTA
This sequence comes from Mastomys coucha, assembly GCF_008632895.1. NCBI lineage: Eukaryota > Metazoa > Chordata > Mammalia > Rodentia > Muridae > Mastomys > Mastomys coucha. Next base: position 10,308,848 of record NW_022196903.1, read on the forward strand.
TGAAATATAAATTTTAATATTTGCTTCACTGATGTTTTGTCCTTTTATTTTGAATATACATTGGAATCCCCATTTAGGGAACAGTTATTTTTTTTATTCACTTGCTTTTCTACACACATTCAAATATTAATTGTTTACCACACATATTATTCAAAGTACACAGTGCATACATGTCCTTAACAATGGACAGATGGACATTGGTTAAGTTATAAAAATAATCTGTGAGACTATTTCTGAAGCAAATACAAGTATTGAGTTTGACTGATAAAATGAAACCAGGAAAGAAGCATGGTGGTGTACTTTAGGCAGATCTTATTGTAATGTCCCTGTTACACATTGAAAGTTGAGTTTTTTAATGACCATTACAGAAATGGACTCTGGTTGACCCTCATGACACAAATCCTATGAAAATGGAAGATAGTGGCCCATCTCCTTTGTAGTATGTATCATTTGGTCTCCAATTTTTTTGTAGCAGAAGAACTTATGTTGAGCTTTTTCCTATGTACTTCACTCTAGAGTTTCACACTTTCTGCAGCTGGTTCCAATCGGCTGAGAACCAGACCATTAACAAGAGAATAGAAAGAGGGAAGATAAAGAGTGATTGGAATTATAATGGATAAATCCTTAGGACTTCTTCTATTTTCCTCTTATTTACACCTAGACTTTTCAACAATCTTCATATGCTCAGATTTTTAACTAAAATGTCATCTAGGCAAATTTTCATGTAATATCTCTCCACTAGCAGGCCAATTTATGATGAGTGACCAAAACCAAGAAGCCGAAGTGACATTATTTGTCTTCCATAGTTTCTTTTAAAAGACATTTAACAAAAGAAAGAAAGAAAGAAAGAAAGAAAGAAAGAAAGAAAGAAAGAAAGAAGGAAAGAAAGAAAGAAAGGAGAAAAGAAAGAAAGGAAGGAAGGAAGGAAGGAAGGAAGGAAGAAAGAAAGAAAGAAAGAAAGAAAGAAAGAAAGAAAGAAAGAAAGAAAGAAACAAAGAAACAAACAAAGAAACAAACAAAGAAAAGAAAGAAAAAGTAGCCGGGCAATGGTGGCAGGCACATGCCTTTAATCCCAGGACTTGGGAGGCAGAGGCAGGCTGATTTTTGTGTCCAAGGCCAGCCTTGTCTACAGAGTTCCAGGATAGCCAGGGCTACACAGAGAAATCCTGTATTGAAAAACCATAAAAAAAAGGCCTTTAAAAATTGGGAGGGGGATTATAATATAATTACAGTACCTCTCTGCCTCTCTCTCTCCCTCTCTCCTCCCTGTGAACTCTGCCTTGTGCCCCTCCCCATTCTCCTTAAAATTCATGGGCTCTTTAAAAACTAATAGTAATTGCATATATATTTATATATGTATATACGTTTCTAATTATAATCCAGTCAGTCTGTATAATGTTACTTGTATGTACGTTTTCAGGTTTGACTGGAATTGGACAATCAATGAGTGTGGTCTTCCTGAGTTTTACTCAGTTGCCTATTTTGTGGGGGGTAGAGTTAAGGCCTCATGTATTTTCCACATCTAGTTGGGCAAGTTCACTGATGTCATCCTTGCTCAGCTCACATTGAAACAGTCATGTTAGTGAAACTTTGTGGGTGTACCTTCTGATGTTATTAGGAAATATAGTCCCAGAGCAAACTTCCTGATGCTCTGGCTCCTACAATCTTTCAGCCCCCTTCTTCTGCACCACTAACTGAGCTCATAGTTTTTATGCACTGTAAGTTCAAGGCTTTGCCACACCCTTCATTATCAGAGCCTCATAGCAAACAAGCCATACAGACACAGATCACACTGCTAATTAGTTAGAGACAAATAATAACATGAATTTCCAAATAACACTTTGTGTGGGGCTTATGTTATAAAAGAAAGCAGGGAGCGGGGGACAGAAGAAGAAAGGTAGGGACACTTTTAGTAGTGCATATTTCACTAGAAGAACCAAACCTTAAATTACATGCTAACTTCTAAATAAATAAACTGAAGTTTGAAGGGCAGTGCTAGAAAAGAGGCACCATGGGCTTGTTCATTTGATACTTTCTCTACATCCAGCTAGGAGTAAGCTATGGTGCTGATCCCTTGGACTATAATGCTGAAGTGAATAGGACTTCCTTTTTATTGTTTTAACTTTATTTGTTGGTGTGATACAAATCTAAATAGGATACTGTTCCTTCTCTATCTTACATATTGCATGGTTCTACTTTCTAGTTACAAAAAATGTTGTAGTATATTTAGCATGCATTTTAGTGTATATGAATTTCTGGAAAATACTGCAACATAATAAGCTTTAGATTCATTTGTATGGACCACACATGGTTTCAATAACTGAGATTATTGCATCTGAGATAGATGATTCAGTATTTCTAGTTGTTACTCTTAAGCTTCTCTCTGTTTATGCAACCCTATGGCATATGCCAAGCTCTGACAGTTTGTGTGGAAGAAGTTGCCCTCTTTCTGTTCATCCATGTCAGAAAGTACTTCAACCTCAGCAATATGTTTCTTTAATGCTGAGGACTCATTTAACTTCTTTCTTTTATCGTTTCTTTGGACACTTAAATAGTATTTTAAGGCACAATTAATGAGGGTTAAATTAATCTGAAGTGTAGGCCTGGCATGTCAGTTAGGGTTTTTATTGCTTTGAAGAAACACCATGACCAAAGCAGAAGTTGGGGAGGAAAGAGTTTATCTGGCTTTTACTTCCATATCACTGTTATCCCTGAAGGAAGTCAAGACAGGTATCTCGAGGCAGGAACTGATGCAGAGGCCATTAGGAGGTGCTGTCTACTGTCTTGCTCCAAATGGCTTTCTCAGCCTGCCTTCTTACAGAACTCTGGACCACAAACTAGTTCTAGAAAAGGATAGAGTTTTAACATTAGTGCTTAGAAAACTAGATATATGCAAAACATAGATGAATCTTCATATTATAATACATTTTACAAAAATTAAAATGAATCAAAGAATTAAATGTAAAATTGAAAACCAAAAAACTTTTAAAAGAAAGCACATTAGGAAGTCTTCATGACATTAGATTTAATAATAATTATTTCCTTATTATAGTTAAGAATAGATAATAAAAGAAACATTAGCTAATTGGACTCCATCAAAACTCGAAACATTTGTGTGCCAAAAGAAACTTTAAAAGCAAAATGTCAACTTACAAGAAGTATTTACAAATCATATCATTGATGAACTTAGTATCTATGTTACCAAAGGTTGGAGGAAACTCAATGGCAACTAAAATTTTCTTGGGTTTTTAAATAGACAAAGGTTTAAAGAGGCATAACTCCACAAATGTAGATGAATGTCCACAAACGATGGCTAATATTACAGAGACTTAGACACCTTGAATGGACCCACTGTGAGAGATTGCTTCATGGCCACTAAAATGACTATTTTCAGACCAAATGAAAAAAGTAATAAGACATAACCCAGGCTCTTGAGAAATGGGCCTCTGGCTATGCTTGTGGAGGACTGTTCTCATTAATAGGTGTAGGAAGAGCTTATCTTATTCGTGGGTAGGACCTGAGATGTAGCAGAGGAGACAGCAACATGCAAACTACAAAGCATGCATTTACCACTCTCCTCCTCTGAGTGCAGAGATAATAAGGCAGCTGCTTTAGGAACCTGGTGCCCTGACTTCTCCTCTGTGACTGACAGTAATCTGGAACTAGAGGCTAAAATAACTCTTATCCTGTATACTATTTTTGTCAGAGTACTTTTTCCATAGCAGCAGCAACAACAACAAAAGACACTAAGGTAGATAGCATATATAGGAAATTAGAATATTTTTGTGCCTTTAATGGACCTTTAAACAACATGGCCACCACCACCAACAACCATACAGCTGCTGCTGAGAACAGTGGCAGATCCTCAACAATTAAGCAGAAAATTCACGCCCTGATGCAAAAAAGTTGAAAGCATAGATTTCCACATGTTTTAAGCAGCTAAGTTTCTAATAGAAAAATAGTTAGAGGCAAATGTTCTTCTATGGTTGGGTGAACACATGCAGAGTATTCTTACTATGTTCATTCATTTTGTGTGTCACTATGAACAAGGCTTAAATGAAATGAATATTAAACTGTTGAACCTTTAACAGATAATCCTTAATAATTGGAATGAGTGTTATTAGTCAAAGGGAAGAATGAAACAAAAAAGCTGGCTTCTTAGACTGAGTCATTTCCACAGATCATCTGGCTTCCTATGTACCACTAGCACTCCCCAGAGTTCAACCTGCTGGACAATGAACTGTAACTGCTTTTCCACTATTATTTTTTTAGGTATTAAATCCATAGCAACCACTACATTTTGTGTCTCCCTATACCAATGATCATTTAAGCTAAGTTATTATAATAAATGTTTTTTTTAATATGGAGAATCATTTTATTTCTTTGAAAGACACTGACAAACAAAGGAATGTTAGTAAACCTTTAAAAAAAAAAGAATGGAAAAAAAAATAAAAAAATAAAAAAAAATAAAAAAAAGAATGGACTGCTGTCTAAATACAAAAGAACCTAAAAACCACCATGCAAAATGAACCAACTCAGACTCCAAAGGATGAAGATTATAATGTTCCCTTTATATAAGTTACGAAGAGTAGGCAAATGCATAGTTATGCACTTAGAAGGGTTAGTTAAAGAATAATGTGAATATGTTTAATGCCTGAACCACACACTTAAAATTATGTAGTGATAGGGTATTTTTATGTCATAATATTATACTGAATTTTACCAGAATTATGGAAACCTAAAAAACTAGGAAACTAACCTTCTGTTTTGATGAACTACAAATATGTGTGTGTGTATGTGTGTATGTATCATATGCATATATGATATATGTGTCAAATTGTAATGCAATTATACATTTTTAAAATACAAAGATATATACATACATATTATATATATATATCAAACTGTAATGGAATAATACATTTTTAAAAGTGGTCTTAGCAGCCACAGAATCCAGTCTCTTTCCCATATTCTATGCTTCTGTTCAAAGATTCTGTTCAGATAATAAGACCTGTTCTTAGGATGAATGGATTTTGGTACCTGCAATCCTCAACAGAAATCACATTGCCTCATGCAATGAATCATACCTATGCATTTCTAAATTCTTAGGCCACCCTAAGCAAGACCAAAGCCCCACTCAATCTGCAGCTGCTTATGAGTGAAAACAGCTATCAGGTATTATATGTCATTTCTGTCCCAATTTATAAGCCCCTGATTATTGTCCTATCACCTACCCCTAATAATTGGGATGTGAGATCCTTACGACACGCTCTGGTTTCCTTTAGCCTAATATTTTTCTACATTTCCCTTTGCCGACTCTGATTTACCATCCGATCTGACATTAAGAATACAGTCATCCAATGAACTGAGTGCAGGGTCCCCAGTGAAGGAGTTAGAGAAAGGACCAATGGAGCTGAGGGGTTTGCAGCCCCTTAGGATGAACAACAATATGAACTAACTAGTACCCTCAGAGCTCCCAGGGTCTCAACCACCAACCAAAGACTGCACATGGAGGGGTCTGATTGTTCTGGCAGCATGTGTATAGTAGAGGATTGCAAATTTGATTATCAATAGGAGGAGAGAACCTTGTCCCTGTGAAGGTTCTGTGCCCCAGTGTAGGGGAATGCCAGGGCCAATAAGTGGGAGAGGGTGGGGTGACAGGCATGGGGCGGGGGAGGCAACAGGGGGTTGTTTTTGTTGTTTTTGTTTGTTTCTTTGTTTTTTGGAGGGGAAACTGGGAAAGGAGAAATTTACATGTAAATAAAGAAAATATCTAATAAAAAAAGAAAGAAAAATAACAAAGAAAAAAAAGAAAAAAATACTACTCCTCCCAGAGCATACCTACCCTCAGTATTCACATAGTTCATACGCTTACCTACTTCAATCTTTACCCAATGTCATTTTCTTCAAAGCTAGTTTTACCTCCTTGTGTTAAATGATATGTCCTTATTCACTCTGCTAGACTTGACCTTTTAACTCTACTGCATTTTCACCATAGCTCCTATTGCTTTCTAGCGTCCATGTAATTATATAATGCACTGCACAATTAAATTATTCTACTTAACATATCATAGTATTTCAACACCAAGTATTAATACAAGCTCACCAGGGCAGAGGATTTACCTAATTTGATCATAGATCTACCATATGTATCTAAATAGGCTCTGGATATATTTATTATACTTTATGCTTTTACACATTAAAGTATATATGAAGGAGCACAGATGGCTCAGAGCTTAAGAGTACTAGTTGATTTTGTATGTAGGTCCTGGGCTCAAATTCAAGATCCTTTATGGTGATTCTAAACTATTTGTAGCCCCACCTTTAAGAGATTTGGCTCTTTTTTTCTGAGATCCATGAGTATGCACATACTATACACATGCAGACAAAACACTCATACCCATAACATAAGTAAATCTTATCAAGTTAAATATATGCATGAAATAAAAAGAGATTAATTTTTAGAAAATAATGATTTAAGAGTATAGAATTGGGGTTCCATTAAAGAATTTATTTGACCTTTGACCTGCAAGTCACACTTAGATGAAGGTCACCTTTGAAAAGAGATGGATAAAGAAAGTTTACCTGGCCACTGCTAAATAGTCTGCTCCCCTGGAGACATATCCCAAACCAGTGCAAAAGACCCTCTTCACTCAGAGTATTTGGTAAGAACCCTCTGGAAATTCCACAGCTGCTGCTGGGAGCCCAGTGGGCTGATGACCCATCACCACCCAAAACCACACTCCCCACTGAATACCCCTCTCCTGCCCGGTCCTTTCTGCTGGGCAGACTGCTAGCTAGTCTGCTCCCCTGGAAACACAAGATCCTGAGCCAGCCCAGAAGACCCTCTGCACTCAGAGCATTTGGGCAACTTACATCATATCCTGAGGCTTCCAGGGAGATCTGCTGCACACAGGGCAACTGGTGTCGCAGGAAATCTGCTACACACAAGGCAACTAAGCAACTGATCACCAGCTTGTCTGCTCCCTGAAGACAAGCAAGTGGTCTCAGGAAACAAGCTGGAGTTGTCATCATAAACATCCAATAAAATAGACTTTAAACCAAAAGTTATCAAGCTTGATGGATAAAGACACTTCATATTCAACCAAAGGAAAATCATCCAAGGGAAAGTCTCAATTCTGAACAAATGCAAGGGCACCCACATTCATAAAAGAAACCTTAATAAAACTCAAAACACACATTGAACCCCACACAATAATAGTGGGAAACTTCAAAGCCCCACTCTCACCAATGGACATTGAAACAGAAACTAAATGGAGACACAGTGAAGCTAATAGAGGTTATGGACCAAATGGATTTAACAGATATCTACAGAACATTTCATCCTAAAACAAAAGAATACACCACCTTCTCAGCACCTCATGGTACCTTCTTCATAACTGACCATTTAATTGGTCACAAAACAACTCTAACAAGTACAAGAAGATTGAAATAATCCCATGCATCCTATCAGATCACCATGGCCTAAGTCTGGTCTTCAATAACAGCAAAAACAACAGAAAGCCCACATACACATGGAAACTGAACAACTCTCTACTCAATAATAACTTGGTCAGGGAAGAAACGAAGAAAGAAATTAAAGACTTCCTGGAATTCAATTAAGATGTTGACACATCATACCCAAACTTATGGGACACAATGAAAGCTGCGCTAAGAGGAAAATTCATAGCACTAAGGGCCCTGGTAAAGAAACTGGAGAGATCTTATACTAGCAACTTAACAGCACACCTGAAAGCTCTAGAACAAAAAGAAGCAAACATAGCCAAGAGGATTAGAAGGCAGGAAATAGTCAAACTCAGGGCTGAAATCAACCAAATAGAAACAAAGAGAACAATACAAAGAATCAACAAAACCAAAAGCTGGAGACAGTAGTGGCACATGCCTTTAATCCCAGCACTTAGGAGGCAGAGGCAGGAGGATTTCTGAGATGGAGGAAAGCCTGGTCTACTGAGTGAGTTCTAGGACAGCCAGGGTTACACAGAGAATCCCTGTCTTGAAAAACCAAAAAACAAAAAAACAAAAAAACCAAGCTGGTTCTTCGAGAGAATCAACAAGAAATCCCTAGCCAGACATAACAGAAACTGAGAAAATTAAAAAAATCATCAGATCCTACTACAAAAGCCTATATTCAACAAAACTGGAAATTCTAGATGAAATGGATGGTTTCCTAGACAGATACCACATATGAAAGTTAAATCAAGAGCAGGTAAACTATCTAAATAGGCCCATATCCCATAAGAAAATAGAAGTCATTAAACCCTCCCCAACCAAAAAAAGCCCAGGACCAGGTGAATTTAGTGCTGAATTCTACCAGACCTTGAAAGAAGACCTAATACCAGTATTCCTCAAACTATTCCATAAAATAGAAACAGAAGGAACACTACCTAATTCATTGTAAGGAGCTACAATTACTCTGATAGCTAAGACTCACAAGGACCCAAACAATAAAGAGAACTCCATATCAATCTTGCTTATGAATATTGATGCAAAAAATAATCAATAAAATTCTTGCAAATTGATTCCAGGAACACAACAAAACCATCATTTACCATGATCAAGTAGGCCTCATCCCAGGGATGCAAGGTTGGTTCAATATATGAAAATCAGTTGACATAATCCACTATTTAAACAAACTCAAAGAAAAAAAATCACATAATCATCTCTTTAGATACAGAAAAGCATTTGACAAAATACAACGCCCCTTCATGTTTAAAGAAAGAATGAGAGATCAGAAATTCAAGGCCCATACCTAAACACAATAAAAGCAATATACAGCAAGCCAACAGCCAATATCAAATTAAATGGACAGATAGTTGAAGCAATCCCACTAAAATTGTGGACAAGATAAGGATGCCCACTCTCCCCATATCTATTCAATATAGTACTCAAAGTGCTAGCTAGCACAATAAGACAACAAAAGAGATCAAGGAGATACAAATTGGCAAAGAAGAAATAAAGGTATCACTATTTGTACATGATATGATAGTATACATAAGTTACCCAAAAACTTTACCAGAGAACTTCTCCAGCTGGTAAACAATTTCAGCAAAGTGGTGGATAAAAATTAACTCAAATAAATCAGTAGCCTTCCTTTATACAAATGATAAACAGGCTAAGAAAAAAATTAGGGAAACAACTCCCTTCACAATGGCCAAAAAATAATATAAACTATCATGGGGGAACTCTAACCAAACAAGTGAAAGATCTGTCAAGTCTCTCAAGAAAGAAATTGAGGAAGATCTCAGAAAATGGAGAGATCTCCCATGCTCATGGATTGGCAGAATTAACATAGTAAAAATGACCATCTATAAATTCAATGCAATACTCATCAAAATCCCAACACAATTCTTCAAAGACATGGAAAGAGCAATTCTCAAATTCATTTGGAAAGCTAAAAGACCCAGAATACCAAAAACAAAACTTAATGATAAAAGAATGGCTGGGGGCAATCACCATCTCTGACCTCAAGGTTTACTACAGGGCAATAGTAATAAAAGCTGCATGGTATTGGTACAGAGACAGATACATTAATCAATGGAATAGAATTGAAGACCCAGAAATAAAGTCACACACTTACAGATATTTGATCTTTCACCAAAGAAACCAAAAACATACAATGGAAAAAAGAAAGCATCTTCAACAAATGGTGCTGGTCTAACTGGCTGTCAATAAGAAAAAAAAATGAAAGTAGGCCCATATTTGTCACCTTGCACAAAATTCAAGTCCAAGTGGATCAAGGACCTCAACATAAAACCAGATACACTAAATCTAATAGAAGAGAAAGTGAGACAGAGCCTTGAACTCGTTGGCACAGGGGGGAATTTTCTAAACAGAACTCCAATGGCTCATGCTCTAAGATCAAGAATTGATAAATGGGACCTCATGGAACTGGAAAGCATCTGTAAGACAAAAGATATAGCCAATAAGACAAATCAGCAACCTAAAGATTGGGAAAAAATGTTCAGATCCAATAGAGGGCTAATATCCAAAATATAAAGAACTCAAGAAGCAGACTTCCAAAAATCCAAACAACCCAATCAAGAAATGGCATATAGAACTAAACTGAGAATTCACAATAGAGGAATCTCAAATGGCTGAGAAACACCTAAAGAAATGTTCAAAGTCCTTAGTGGACAGAGCTATGCAAATCAATATACCCTGAGATTATACCTTATACCAATCAGAATGGCTAAGATCAAAATCTCAGGTGACAACACATGTTGGCGAGGATTTGGAAAAAAAAAGAACACTCCTCCATTGCTGGTGAGATTGCTAACTGGTACAACCATTCAGGAAATCAATCTGGAGGTTCCTCAGAAAACTGGAAATAGATCTACCTGAAGACCCAGTAATACTACTCTTGGGAATATACCAAGAATATGCCCCAGGGGCACACATGTTCCTTGTTTGTGATAGCCAGAAGTTGAAACAACCTAGATGTCCCATGACAGAAGAATGGACACAGATAATGTGGTTTATTTACACAATGGAATACAACTCAGCTATTAATAGTGAGGACATCCTGACTTTTGCAGGCAAATGGATAGAATTAGAAAATATCATCCTGAATGAGGTGAAAAAACTAAAAGGACATGCATGGTTTGTATTCACTAATAAGTGGAGATTAGCAAATCAAACAAACAAAAAAAAGTACAGAATACCCAAAATACAGTCAACAGAACTCAAAAGCTCAACAACCTGGAGGGCCCAAGTGAGGATGCCTCAGTCCCACTTGGGAGGAAGAAGAAAGCAACAACAAGAGTGGAAAGGAAGGAAGGTTGTGGGAGGGAAAATGGATGAGGTGGAGAGGGGAACCTGATCTGGTATTGGTATTGGGTGGGGTAAAAGGACTGAAGCCTTGAGGGCCAGGAGAAAGAATGGAAACAGGCAACCTTGTGAGGTAGGAGGTTTGGGGGACTCTCCAGAATGTACCAGAGACCTGGGAGATGAGAGACTCTCAGGACTCAAAGGGAGGGACCATAGATGAAATGCCCTACATTGGGAAGAGGGATCTTGTAGAGCCTACCTCCTTTAGAAAGACAGGGCATTAAGTGAGGGATGGGTTGGCCATCTGACAGTCAAAATTCTGACCAATATTTGTTCCTGTTGGAAAGAACTTCAGGGATAAAATGGAGAGGGGTTTGAGGAAACGAAGATCCAGCAACATGCTCAAGGTGGTATCCAGCTCAAGGGGAGGCCCCAAGATCTGACACTATTACTGAGGCTATGGAGCCCTTACACAAAAGGACCTAGCATGACTACCCTCTGAAAGACCCAACAAGCAGCTGAGTCAGATGCAGATATTTGTACCCAACCAATGGCCAGAAGCTGCTGTGGTTGAATTAGAGAAAGGTTGGAAGAAGCTGAGGAGGAGGGCAATCCTGTAGGGGGACCAGCAGTCTCAATTAACCTGGACCCCTAAGGTCTCTCAGACGCTGGAGCACCAACCAGCCAGCACACACCAGCTGATATGAGGCCCTCAACACATATACAGCAGAGGACTGCCAAGTCTAAGTTTAGTCAGAGATGATGCATCTAACTTAACCCTCAAGAGACTGGAGGTCCCAAGGAGTTTAAAAGTCTGGTGGTAGGTGGTGGTGACATCCTCATGGAGACAGAGGGGCAAGGAGGTGGTATAGCATGTGGAACAGTTGGAAATTGGACCAGGAGGGGAATAAAATCTGGAGTTTAAAATAAATAAATTAATTAGTTTAAAAAAAAGAAAGCTCACTTGGCTTTTTCTCACAATGATGCATATTTCGCTATAAAATACCTCCTGGTTATCTTCTTTTCAACAGTAGAATTTTCATCCTCAGATTAACATTCTACTCCCCAATTTACACACAGATCCTCAGTGTGGATGCTGTCTGAGTGAACTGGATGTAACACCCAGAAAATGTCAAGGGATCTGAGAATTCTAACAAACACTGGGTGAACAAAATCAAATGCCTTCCTTTACAAACTTTTAGCAATTCTCAAAGCTTTAATATATTATTGGGCAGTGCAATAATCCTCAAAGTTGAAAATAAAGTATGCTGTGTTTTCTAAACTTAATTTAGAAATTATTTTGCTTCACTGAGCCTCTCAAATGAGGAGTTTTAAGAGAGATAGTTAGACCTTGAGTAACTACACTGAGGGTGACCATGGGTGGAAAGGCAGCTGAGCATCAGCTACTTGTTCCTTGTTTCCTAAATTTTGTGTACTATGTGCCGGTGTCTGTGAGCTTTCTCATGTGCTAGTGGCTAAAACTATCCTCAGGAGAGCCGAATGGTCATTGCTATTGTCATCCTTTCCTTGAAGTGTCACAGTGCTAAATTTATAACACTGCTGTGCTGATATCCCAAGACTCCACACTTCTATTAACTACCACAGTTCATTAATGTGAATCTCATTTTAGGTACCAGTCACCCATCGCATGTACCTTTAATTGACCCCTAGAACATCACACTCCTCTCTCTTGCCTTCATGTTTTCATTCCAACACTGGCACTGGTGGAATCCCATAACATCAGTGGTGACTCAGTGGACACTTGCCAACTTGAGGTCTTTCAAGTCTCCTATAAAAAGGGAAGTAGTGGCTCTCCAGCTTTACAGAAGTCAGAGCTGCAGCTACATAGGGGCAAGGGAGAGCAGTGTTCCTCTGTGATACTCCCCCACACTGCATTCATGCTTAGAGGCCAGGAAGGCATGGAGTTGTCCATCTGGAACAGACTACAGGCACCAGAAGTTGAAGAGTGTTTGCACACAACCAGGCTAGTACCAGCTGAGGTTTGTAATTTATGTTTCTCAAAATTATTGACATGCCATTGATCTTTAATTTTATGACATCTGATGATCACCATCACGATAAAATATATTAATATAAATTGAATTCTAGGGGCCCATAATTCTTCAGTATTGCAGACTATCTCTCCCTTGAAAATACTGTCACTGTATCTTCTGGCAAGTGAACAGACTTTTCCTACTCCCATGCTAGGCTCCACAAATAATAACACTAGGTTACCCATCAAACATAAATTTCAGGTACATTAAAAAGTATGATTTTACTGCAAGTAAGGCCCATGAAACTACAATAATAGACACTATTAGTAATTAGATATTTAAAAATTCTGTCAATATCCTCATCTGCTTTGGCAACCTTTTACATACCTTCCAGTCTTGCTAGCTGATCCTACCTGCGACTTTAAGTACATTCGTAAAAATCCTAATCAAAGGCATGAATGGCCTCTGCCTCTCAAACTTGCAAGTAGCCTGTATCCTCAGCCTCCTGTCTTTGATTGAGTCAGGACAAGCGTTTATGTTCTGAGCTATGCTTCCACTCACTTTTGCTTCTACTTACTATTGGAAATTAATGTAGTACTATGCTTGAGATGGGATCCAAGCTGAACAAGTTGCCAGATCGTGTTTGTGTCATTAGGACCTAAAGCTAATGCCAGATTATTTGTTGTTTCATATACTTGATAACTGATATGAATTTTTACAGAATTAATACTCTTATGTTTATATATACAACTGAATATGTTACACATGAACTTCCTTATGAGCCTTGCTTTGTTACTGGTCTTATGTTATAAGATCACAGAACTGTGGAGTTAAATTTCTTTCATTACGTCTAATGAGATTTAGATAACATAGTATCATCAGAGTTTAAAAGTCCCAGGCTGTCATTGTATGCTAAGCCATGCCTCTGATTGAGGTGTTTTGCCCTGTTAATTCTCATATAACCTCAGATCCCTATAGAAGTTTGGTTGTTTTTCTGCATTTCTTCAAATAGAATTATGAAGAATAGCACTGGATATTTTACTTTGAATTTTGCTTTGAACTCAGTTCTTCATTTTATAGGATCTAGAAGACTCAAGTTGTCACATGGCTTATATATAATCATATAGACAGTGTAACAAAAATTCAAGAACCTACATTCTCTGATGAAGTATCTCTTAGACTACTTCAGCACCATTTGGCAAATAAGCCCCGTGCCATCTAGCGGTCTGTAACCTGAATTACAGATAGAACCCCCTAAGCATGCTAGCAGAATGGATGAGCAATCTCTTTCAGACAGATGAGCTGTGTATTCCCCAATCAAAACCAAAAACAAACAAACAACAACAACAACAAAAATGAAAAAAAATGAAAAGAGAGAGCTCAACTTTCTCTTTTCCTTTATATTTTAATAACACACTGTATACTTAATTTTCCAAACTAAGTAGTAAATACTGTTTCCTAGAAGCCAAAAAGTAAAGTTTTAAAGCACTGGAAAACATTAAAATATATCATGCTCTTCCATAATAATTTCTTACCAGGCAATAATACAAAATTGATTACAAATACAGTGGTAGTCCTTGAGAGTTACCTAGACAGCTTTTGGAGAATTACACCTAATATCCAGATGTTGGTTATTTCAACTCAGGTACAAGTTCTCTTTAACTTTGTGTGCCAGGCGTACTTCAGATGTCTGACTATCTAGTTACCATTTGCCTTAAAATTGACTTCAACTGATTTAACACAGTGGCATAAACTTTCAGTTGGTTGAAATATCCCAGTAACGATTGTCATCCTGATGTTCTTAACGTAGCAGTTATGATGTGGAATCATTCTCCTGTAGCAAAGCTAGACAAAAATCCAAATTTTTCAGAAGCTCCATATACCAATCCAGTTATAGTCCAGTAATTATTAGTATATATTTGGACTTATTTCTAGCACCTTCTTTTACTTACTATTTTTCATGGATATTTTGCTTAATTCTTTACTTAAGACTTCTAATTTTCATTATTTTCTACTGGTTTAGAGATAATTTTATTTATTGTTTTTAGCATTTATCTTTTTCATTTTTAATGCCCATTCTCTCCATAAGTAAAATATTAAATATCTGTTACCTTAAAACATAAAAATGTTTATAGTTACCACTCCTCTTTTGTGATTGTTACTAATATTTTAGACATAGGATACATAATTTTAAAAGTATATTTTTATAAAATATTAAAAATTTCTATAGGGACAGTTAACTCTATATTCAAAATGTTCCTTTGTTTTCTTAATTGTATTGCTTAATATGTCCTTCAGAAAAATTCACAGCATTATCAGATTTGAAAAATGCTATCATATTCATTTTTTTCTTTTTCATTAATATTTGTAATTTACTAATTATTTAGCTGGATATGAAAGTCCATCTGTTTATTTATGTCTCTTGATGCTTTGAAAGCATCTTCCCATGACTATGAGGCAGGTTATTTTTGTTTCTTTGTTCCATTTTGCTTGTGACAGGATCTCACTCTATTACTCAGGTTGGCCTTGAATTTATGTATCTGTGCCTCTGCCTCTGAAGTCCTGGGATTACCATTATGGCCTTTCTACCTTATGATCTATCACACCCTCTTTATAGAGGTTCTTGGGAATACTCAATAGTCAGTTCTTAGTCTAATTTCCCTTGGAAACTTTATTTTTTATTTTTGCGGCTTTATAGTATCTGACTGTGCATTTAATTATATTCTTCAGCTGGACATGATTTGTACTTCAGTATGAAATCTTATATTTTTCATTTGAATTTCACAAACATTCAGACAATGTTGCTAAAAATATTGATTCACTTCTAGTGTCTATCTCTTCTAGAACATCTTGTAGATTGGTGTAAGACCCTTCATATAGTTGGGTGGATAATATTCCACAATACTTATTCATTATAATGATTAAATTTTTTGTCAATTTTACTATGCGAAGCAAACCATTTATATTTTTAAACTCTAGTTATCATATTGCCATTTTAGCTATGCTAAGGTATCCAGTAATATTATTAAATATTAGTCAACATGTTGCTGTGATGTGGTTTTGCGGTATGTTTAACATTTAAATGAGTAGACTTCCAATGAGAGATCATGCCTTACTCTGAGTATAGACTTCATCCAATCAACTGAAGACCTTAAGAGAAAAGACAATGCTTCTATTCTGGGGAATCCTGGTTCCAGTGTGTTTTCTAACTTGAGGCAACAGACTGACTTCCTCCTGTCTTCAGCTCATTATACTATCAGATTTGGGGTTTGTTTCAGTTCATGCCAGAAGTCAAATCTTTAATTACCCAACCATCTATATATTTGAATATGTGTGTGTTTTTCTATAACATAGATATGTAACATATATATGTGTGTATATATACATATTATACAATGTCATGCAATATATATATTTATTATTTAAAATACTTTATATATTTATTTAAAACAACTAATTTATAGTATTGAGTGATTTATTACATGCAAAATTGAGGGAATGGAGCCAAATCTCTTGGCTGTTGACCCTTCTAATCTTTTCCATGATGGTTCTATTGATGATGGTAGTAAGACTACCTATGCACACACTGTAAGTTTTAAGTGCTGAAGTTGTATTAAGGGTCCTTCCTTGGGGGTTTTCATTTCTCTGGCTCTAGGATAATGGTCTCCCCCTTGTTTGCTTTCTGAGAACTGCCTTCTATATTCTTGTACTGCTCAGTGAAATCACTCACTCTGATGGATAACACTGATGATTAAGTTTTGAACCCATATAATCACCTACGAAACAAACTTCTGCTCCTGTGTGCAAGGATCTTTATAGATTGAGGTTACTGACTTTGGAAGATCTAACCTAAATGTTGCCAACATTTTTTCATGGGTTGGGGTTCTGGGCTGCATACATAGAAGAAAAAAGAGTGAGAACATCCATCTCTGTCTGCTTGTGCACTCATAGCCTCATGGTCTCATTGCCATGATGCACTGTATCTTCACACTGTGAGTCAAGTTGCCTTTAAAGTGCTTTTTGTCAGGTATTTGATTAATTAACAAGAAGTCTAAGTAGTAAGACTAATATATATATATATATATACATATATATATGTATGTATATATACATATATATGTGTATGTATATGTATACATATACATATATATAGTACATTTACATTAACTTCTCATAGAGAAATTTTGTTTGATATTGGTTGTCTGGGTTCATAATTATACTATATTATATATAACAAAAATTATTTGAAAAAACATTGCATTATTTCATCACTTTTTAAGAATGCACACACACATAAGGAAAACATATTACCAAGCATACAATACTCACCCATCAAAATAAATACCTATTCTATTAAAACACGAGTATCAAAGCAAATCACTTTTATTCTGCTTCTATCAAGCAAATCTCTTGTGGAAATACTTCACTTAGGTTCTGAATGGATCATATTTACGGAAAGTAATGTTTTATCTTATGTCTTGGATAGTTGTTGACTGAAATAGTAGAGAAACTTGAATGTTTATGGAATTTCTAAGTCCTTGACATTTTAAATTTAAATTTAAAATTTAAATTCAGTACAATAAAAAAAAGAAGCTTTCTATTCTAAGTCCACAGAGAAAGCCATCATCCATATATAGAAATGCTTGATCAGAGAAAAAGAGTATGAAAGGATCACTAACCAGACACCAAGTACAAACTTGTGGTCACTTCTACATGCGGGAGACTGCAGTCCAGGACTATTTTAGGGCTTGAGTTTGCTGTTGGATTCCAGGAAGTTTTTGAGTTTTTGAGCACTTCTGTAAGAAGTGTTTCTTTAAAGTGGATTAAGACTATTTTTATTTGACAATTTGATGAGACTCCTAATTTTAGAGTTTAAATAAAACTTTAATTCAGTTTTCTTATATTCTTTAATATAGCCACGTGTACTGCAATTCTCACTAAGTGGTATCAGTTTAGCCATCAAGCACTAGAGTGACTAGAAGGTGCTCCATACTGGAACATGTATTGCTTAAGTCACCTGCCAGGCTCTCCTGTTCTCTCTGTCTCTGTCTCTGTCTCTGTCTCTGTCTGTGTGTGTGTGTGTGTGTGTGTGTGTGTGTGTATGTCAGTGCTCACATATCCAAACTTCTGCATGTATATATCTACTTGTATTGACTCAATAATTTTGATCTAATTGTTTTCCACAGCACTAACTCTTTGACTATTTGGACAATCCTGTGTGACCATGGAAGGTAGCCTGGTTTCCGCTTGAGCTAAGGCTAGAATCTCCAGAGACCCTGAAGGAACTTTGCCTGTTCCTGTCACCAAGCCCCTATCACTAGCAATAGCCTCCCATAGATTTGTGGCTATCAGTCACATAAGGACAACTCCCCAAACCCTTCTACATGTAAACAGCCTTATCCCAGCAGGGAACCAGGCTATCTTTCAGGGTCCTACTCACCCCTTCTGAATAATTGGTGTCATCACTAAATCAGTGATCAAATTACTCAGTTGTTGAATATTTACATTTCAGTATCCACGTGAGAGTGAGTGGATGAGCGGTGTAGCACTTGCTGCAGACAGAGATGGAGGTGATATAGTCAGTCTATATGTACCTGCACATTAGTGACTTCCGAGCAATAAGCAATTTTTAAAAAATATTCAGACTTTGACATTAAAAATAACCAACTCTATCGACCTTGTTATATAGTCTCACTTGTAGAAAAGTTGAATTATTTTTTATTTTATAAAATTTATAGCTTAACTATTTTAATTTGTCGTGAGAAATAAGTATAACTTTAATCAAAAGCATAATCTAACTTTTGCAAGTTTAATGGTTGGTCAATTACAAATGGTCAGTAAATTTTTCTCTCTCTTTCTTTTATGTTTTTTTTTTCTCTTAGCCTCATAAATAGTCATCTGGCATTAAATATTTGTGATCTAGGCCAGTAACCTTTTTCAATCTCACAGGACCCTTTTTAATTAAACTATATCTTTGTCCCATGTCTGTAATCCGCTCACTGACATTTTATATACAAGACACCTTGCTGAAAAAGGTCAAGCAGTACAGTTATAAATGGAAAAGAGATTAAAAGAATTCTCAAGCCATGGGGTGATCTAACAGTGAGTTAAATATGGAGCAGTTCTTAGTAGGGTAGGCATGCTCAATAGACAAGGCCGAATCCTCTGGGTAGATTTTAATGATTGGGGAAACAAAGCAAATGAAAATTATTTTAATGGCAAAATGGAAAATACAGCACTTTCTTTTTAAAGAGGCCACAGCAATTATTGTGAATGACCACCATGAGGCTGTCACAGGCACCAAATGTGAAGGGAAATAATCTCAAAACACATGGTGTTTGTCCAATTCTTGCCTACAAAGACACTTTTGTTGCTCCAGTAAACCTTGCAAATGTCAGGTTAAGGTTAATTAGCTATAAGTAAAAGAAAGGCATTGAAACTTCCGTGCATCAATGAAGAGTAAGAAAGGAATGTGAAACTGAATAAGAAAGAGCGAATACAAAATGACCACATTCTTGGAAATTCTAGTTTAGCACCTATACACTGAGCCGTAGTTGTCCCACTCAGAAGGTAAATATCTTCACAGATGTGACTTAGGATTATTTTCACCAGAACATTAAGCAGAAATTGAAAAAGGATTTTCCCCCTTAATATTCTCCAGCTGGCATGTTATGACTAAAACTTGCTGAATCTGTGCCACACTGTGATGCATTTAATGGTGAACGTGGGTGCAACTAAACAACACATTACTTGTCACGTCTGAAATAACCCAGCAAAGCACGGTGTTCAAGTATTGAAGTACACTGTCTGATTCTCGGGGGTCGTTTAGTTATACCCAAGAGGCCACCCTTCCTGAAAAGCCTTTACTGCTAATTTCTTCCTGACGCTTTTATACAGCCAGTCATAAAAGGGTCCCTTTTCATCCCCATGTCATCAGATTGCCGTTGCTTAGATTTTTAGGCAGGTGGCAAAACAGTTGACTTGGTGTTTTAATGTTAGGGTCGTTCGCGGTTATTAGTGCTTGTAAACAATGGGCTTGCTAAAGCCAGCTACTTTTCCAGTTTTTTAAAGACACAATGTCTAATACATTTAAATAAAACCAGACCTAAGTCTTGGACCTAGGGGAAACCCTTTTTGATGTTTCCCAAGGTTTGGGTTTCAGGCTGTGTTTTTCTTCAATGCTAAATGAAAAGGTTACTGCTTGAATCCTTTAGCTATTATAAGATTCCTGGCAGTGATGGAGCTGTCAACATCCAACAGGCCATTCCCTGCCCGGACGAGTAACCCGACGCTGCGCTGGAGAAATGTGATAGTTGACAGGAGAATATGATGATGCTTCTGACCCAGCCACATCAAAAGCTTCAAACCAGCTGGCAATGGAGCCCCAGAACCGCTTCAACATTAAATGACAAATTGTTTGTTTGTTTGTGATTTTGCTTTGTGGGGAAATCCTTTGACTGAATAAGGTTGGTTACATTTCTAAAACACAGGCAACTCAAATTCATCAAATTTATCTGGGTATTTGACCGTGTACTGTTGGAATTCAGGTTTTTTTTTCTTCTTAATATGGTTTGTTCTAAATACCATTGTCGACTTAGTAAATTGAAAAATTGAAAAATTCAGCTAATAAAGCACTTGCTTCTTCTGAATAGAAACTAAATTTGTGAAGTGACAGAAATGATTATTTTATCATCAATTATGCTAGAGTACAAAACTGCAAAAGTGTGATAATTCTTTTTTCAGAAATCAGACAACATGAACCAAGTCAGTCTCCACCAGTTGGGTATTTTCAAAGTGCTATCTTTAGTTTATATTCTTAAAATGTTTACCTGTCACAAGGAAAACAAGTTGAGTGACAAATAAATTATGAAAAATTATTTATTGATCTTTATTCTGAACTCACATATCTTCTTAATGACCCCGGTGCTGTTGTTGTCATTGCTGACATGTTGATGCCCAGGAAACCAAGACTCGGGGACATTATATAATTTTCCCAGAGTTATAAATATAGTGCATTGGTTTATTCCAAACTCATGTTTCTCTGCATACAATGCTCTCTTCCATTTAATAAGCTGTCTGCCCCTGCCATCAGAAATAGTGTTATAGAATAAGAAGTTGCCAGACATGGTGGCACGTGCCTGTAATCCTATCACTCAAGAGAATGCAGAAAGCATACAAATTTGGTGTCAGCTTAAGCAACATAGTAAAATTCTATTTGAAAATAAAAATTAATTAGAATAATTAAAAAGTGATTCCACTAATTTCAAATTTTACCACAATGCCTACATATAAGACACATGGCTATAAATTTTCTCCATAAACCAATGAAATGAAGCAAATGGGGATATTGAATGCTAGTCCACAATATTAAAATGTTACTCAAGGAGCTTTGTTACAAAAAAAAACATGCATACTTTCTGTTAATTCATAGGGACATAAAAATAAGTTGAATGTAATAGTATAAATATAGAATTATCACTTATTAGTTACCTTCAGTTTTTTCCTGCCGTATAAACTGTAATTTCTATGACTGAGTAAATCTTGCAAAACCTATTCACTACCAGAAAGAGAGCAAACTGTTTGTGATGTAAATACACTAGCTTTTTGCTAGATGGTGCTGCAACATACTTTTGAAAAGCTCTTGTGAGTGTGTTTTCTAATAGAAATTTTTCTTACAGTTACAAGTATTCAAATCTGTCTTGACATATGAAGGAGATGTCTGATATATGTATTATTCTTAAAATGTAATGTTATGGTAGGTCCAATGCCTTTATCTAGATTTCGTCTAACTTCTTGGATTTGGCCTATATTGAGAAATATAACTTTGCTTTCCCAAGAACTCCAGACATTAGAAGGCATTTCTCTAAAGAAGACATTGACACTCTAGCTATCCTGTGAAGAAATGTCTGACAACATTAATCATCAACAAAATAGAAATCAAAACCACTGGGCAGTGGTGGCACACGCCTTTAATCCCAGCACTTGGGAGGCAGAGGCAGGTGGATTTCTGAGTTCAAGGCCAGCCTGGTCTACAGAGTGAGTTCCAGGACAGCTAGGGCTACACAGAGAAACCCTGTCTCAAAAAAAAAAAAAAAAAAAAAAAAAAAAAAAGAAAGAAAGAAAGAAAGAAAGAAAGAAAGAAAGAAATCAAAACCACTGTGAGTTAACTGCTCCAGTTCAAATAACTATTTTCAAAAATACCAAAGCAAAATGTGCCAGAGAGATGTAGAAAACCAGAAATCACAGACCAACTAAACTACTACACCCAATGGGAAATAGTACACAGTGCTTTTAAAACTTAAGAACAAAGCCACCATGTGAGCCTGTACAGCATGTGAGACCTTGTGGCCAGATAGGCATAAGAACTGGTGAGGTTGAGAGAGCTCAGACTGTGGGGGATTTTAGATACTTGGGATCAGCATCAGTCCAGCTGTTCCCTATCCTCTTCAGTACCTGCTCTGGAACACATAACCAAGACACCCCATTGAGAAGACCTGTGGCAATCAGTCACATAACAAAAACACCTGGAGTCCTTCCCATGCAAATAAAGCATTAGCATCACAAACTGGGCCAAGAGGAAACACCTACTCCTAAATCCCATCCCACTCCTCAATGTTTATAACGTCCCTGTCCATGTGGAATAAAGCATGAGTAACTTCACCAAGGACGGTCTGTGAGTGGATGTTTTTACTGAGCTGTACTATTGGAAGAGTTGTCTCTCTCCAAGCATTCACCAGTGGACTTTGGACCTGCCTGACTGTCCAGGCTCATACCGCCGCTGTCACCAAAAGGGCAGCAGATGATAGATCCCGGCTGCCTTCCTCCCCTGGCCTCCCAAAACTCCTTTGCTTCTTCTCTAAGAGCTATAACACTTACGGAATTCCTGGCTGGACACAAGCCCTATGGAATCTATTCAGCTGGATTGCTTTTGTTTTAGGTTGACAGAGGGTGACATAAGCCAGCAATTCAACTGGTAAATACAATTTTAAAAACAATTAAAACCAGCATATCAGAGATACTTGTACTTTCATGTATTTTATAACACTACTATAAATAATGCAAGGAAGTGAAAACTGCTTATATATTCATCAACTGATAGATATATAAAGAAATGTGATAGAGTATGTGGATGAATAGGGGATTGACAAAGACATGCTATGAGAGTACTACCAATTTGTAAACTCACAAGCAGAAATTGATGTCACAGAAGTTACAATAGTAGTAGTTACCAAAGGCTAAGAGAAAGCAGGGATATAAATGTGGGGAAAAACTTGATTGACAGGTATTAAGTTATAGCTAGATATGAAAATTGAGATCCAGTATTCTTATTCATCCTAGAGTAACTATACACATTAACAATATGATATGTGTTTTATTAAAGTAGAAGGAAAATTTTTATTGTTTCTACCACCAAGAATTGAGAAATGGAAATTGGAAAGTAAAAACCTATTTTTTAGTTTTAATAATAGTCAATACAACCTAAAGAAGAAATGATTTTTGTACATATTTTTACTTACTTGGAAGTTGTATAGTAAAGTCTATAAAATTAAAAGTTAAAAGGAAGAGTAAAGTTTGAAGATACATTTGCTGTATAACTTCATTGACCATTGACCAATACATTATGGATTGAACCATCACATTGTGCCAAAATGCATTTAAATATAATAGCAAATAACATTTAATTAATGGAAATCAGATTGCTTATTTATGATTCTGTAGATCCAGCACAAGGTTTGCAAATATTAGGCAAGTATTCTCTCACTCAGTCAAAAATCCAAATCTATGATAACTGAATTCAAACATGGTAATTCAGAGCCTGCTCAAACAACTTTGAAATTAACTTGAAATACAAAAATATTCATTATTTATCAGCTTTCTCCCTTAGCAAACAAGTGTCTTATTGTTTTAAAAGCCCAAATTTTCAGAATTGTAATAACATGTAGGCCACAATAACTAGCTTTACTCATGTATTTGTGGTGTTCAGCCCATGTCTTTGGCAATTTTCTGTAAAATTGTCTTTTCATAGAGAAAAAGATACCATATATAAGTAAAGAAATTAGTGATAGTATATATTTGTTAACCCAAATTAGTGCAGAAGTCAAAATTATAACTTTTCAGAACTTCAAAGCACTTGGGATCTCTCTGACCTAAAAGTAAGAAATTGTAAAATAATGAATTCCTTCAGGCTCTTATATTCATCACTCGGAAAATCTTCCCAATCAGAATAATCTCCTGTGCTCTCTCTCAAATTCAGGGCTTCATTCTCTATATGTACAAATTACTCAGTCCTTAAAATACTATGCATGTGATTTGGATGCATGTGATTTCTGCATGCATCTGACCACTTAATAACAAATAACCAACTGGGGAAGGTATAGTTTTTGCTTTTAGCATTTCTTAACTCCCTGTACTTCTTGGTCTAAGGCTGGAGCCTCGTGAGCTTTGCCTCTCCCTTGGTAATGTGCCTATTGGTGTAGTTCTTGTCCCCTTCTTGTTTAAACAAGTTATTGAGACTGCCTTCCTGAAATTTCTAGGAATACAACCTGGAAGCAGGATCCTTGATTCTCTGGGTCATAGAATCTCAGTCATAGAATCATCTGCTATGATGTTTCCTGAGACTTAGGTCCATGGTTTGTGTCATATAGATGTAGAAGCAGAGACTGAGAAAAACAATCACCTTTCCTCTAAAGTTTGATTGTTTGCAGTTTTTAGAGTTTCCCTTTGTTCCAAGGAGAGGATTCTTTTCGTGAGGTGTGAGAGCTAAACTTACATGTGGGGATAAGAATAAACATGTAGGGTCTGCTCCAAGATCCATGACCTCCCAGGTGGTTGTCTGAATTCAGGTCCCAGAAATTATTTCCCTCTTGATGAGTAAGCATTAAGCTCATTTAGAGAACTATTGGTATATTCATGCATTGTATTTACTTTTAGATGAATAGATAATAAAAACATTCCTTATCACCTCTTCAGCTTCCTTATTGTTAATTTACACTTCTCTCCTTCTTGTAATGTTTATGCTGGTCTAAAATTGTCAAAACTATAAATGTTTATTACATATTTGCAATACGACAAATATTGGAACCAATAGCAGTGAGGTGGTAAGAAATGGGTTATTGAGATCAAGGTTTTAATTCCTTGCCTATTCTCACAAGCAATAACAATTTATTCCAGAAAAAACGTGTCAAGAGGATAGTGGCTCTAGGCTAGCCACTTAAAGGAGACTAAAAATGAAGCAGGCTAGTGTTTTCTTCTACTATGCTGTAAAAATGAAGCAGGCTTGTGTACTCTTCTACTAGGCTGCAATACTAATTCTGAATTGTAGGTGTTTCATAATAGTTTCAAAATAGGAAATGTAAAATAATTGGTTTAAAGTAAAAGGGGTCAAATCCATAGTCACATGAAGACTAATTATAAAATCTTTACTAACTGAAAAACAATTGATAGATGCAACACCAACCATAATTGGCAACTAGCATTGATGAACCGGTAGAGATAGGAGAATATAGTGCAGAATGCTTTAGAATATGAAAAGATTGCATAGTATTCTATTTCCCCTTCCCACAGAGGTCCATGCATTCCCCCAAATCCCTCCTTTTTACCTAGCATCTCTGGGAGTACAGATTATAGCATGGTTATCACTTACTTAATGGGTAATATCTACTCATATGTTCTTCTTGGTCTCAGTTACCTCACTCAGAATATTGCTTTGTTTTGCTTTTTCTAGTTGCATCCATTTCCCTATAGATTTAATGATGTCATTATTTAATAGCTGAGCAATACTTTATTGTATAGATACATCACATTTCCTTTACCCATTCTTTAGTTGACAGACATCTAGCTTGTTCCCAGCTTCTAGTTATTATGAATAAAGTTGCAATGGACATAGTTGATCAAGTATCCTTGTGGTAAGACTTAGTGTCTTTTGGGTATGTGCCTAAGAGTGGTATAGTTAGATCTTGAGGTAGGTTGATACCCAGTTTTCTGAGAAATCATCATATTGATACATCCATAGAGCCTATTCAAGTTTTCACTTCCACTAGCTATGGAGGAGTGTCCCCGTTATTCTACATTCTGACCAGCATAAGCTGTCACTTGTGTCATTGAGCTTAACCATTCTAACAGGTACAAGCTAGACTGGGGGCAGCAGGGGACAGGAGTGGAAAGAATGGGGAGAGGATGGTGGAAGAGAATTCAAGGAGAGGGACATAAGCATTGTGGAGATATGTGGAACCCTAGTGCAGTGGAACCCACCTGGAATCTCTACCAGTTACTCTACTAAAAACTCCTCATCATGGAAGATGAGGAATATTTGGTACCCAGGCAAGGATTCTGGTGGTCAGAATAGGTTACATTGCTTAGAGTAACCCAGGAGATCCCTATATTAGAATAATACCAGGACAGAGGTTAGTCTCTTAAAACTGACATTGTGAACTCTATTACTGATGACAACATCCACATACCTCACTGAATGGTGCGAGGTGGAACCGATGTGGACATGGAGCCTTGACCCTACTATATTCTAATCTCTTTGACACAAGAAGATACTCTGCAGGCAACAAAAAACCACACCCAAACACCAGCCTAGTCATAAAACCCTTCACATTTTGTCTTGCCGGTAAGGTGTGCTAGGACAATGGTGGTTTAAAATTTGTGGGATTGACCAACCAATGTTTGGTTTAACTTGAGACCTACACCACAAGAATCCCATGTCTTATACTGCCTGGATGGCCAGGAACTGGAAATTTGAAAGCCAAAGACCTAGGGTAGAACCAAATAGAACAAGTCAAAAAAATAAATGAAATGATTCCTAGTGATATTCTGCTATACTCATTGATCAGTGCTTTTCCCAGTCATCATCAGAAGGGACCAGATAGGAGAAAGTACAGAGACCTAAAGCCAGACACTGTGCAGAGAGAGTCTCAATGAGTTCTCCATCAAGTCCCTCCCCTTGGAGACTGAGGAACCCCATGGAAGAGAGATAGGAAACATAGAAGTCAGAGGCAATGGAGGAAACCAAGAGAACATGGCTTAACAACTCAGCTAAGTAGAGCTCGCATGGACTCACAGAGACTGAAACAGCAAGCACAAGATCTACATGGGTCTGTGTCAGATTCTCTGAGTATTCGTTATGGTTGTTAGCATGGTGTTTTTGTGGGACTCACTCCTAATACTGGGAACGTATGTTTCTCTGACACTTTTGCCTGATCTTGAGAGTCTTTTCCTCCTATTGGGTTGCCTTGTCCAGCCTCAGTAAGAAGGTTTTTACCTTGTATTATTATGTCTTGTTTTGTGCTGTTTGGCTTTGATCTCTTGGAGGCATGCTCTTTCGTGAAGAGGAAACTGAAGAGGCCAGATTGAGGGAAAAGAATGTAGAATGAGGTTGAGAGGAGTAGAGGGAAAGGAAACTCAATCAAACAATCAAACAATCAACCAACAAACCAACCAACCAACCAATCAATAAAAATTAATTCTATGATTAAAAATTACCTTATTCTAAATATTAACTCTAACAAACTAAAAACTAAATCACACAGTGAAATAAAATTGAATAAATAATAACAAAAACATTAAAAATGAAAGATAAAGTAATCATTAGATAAAAAAATTATATTGGAAGATAGGAAATGATTTACTAAATAATAATATAAACATAACATATTACATTTATGGGTTATATTTTAAATGACAATTGGTATGTATTTATATTAATAATGTGAGCAGTTGTAAAGGAAAAACTCATGAAGTATATAATTTATGAAAATTGGTAGAAAAACAGATAGGAAATATAAAGTTGAACACCCAATTTTAATTTTTTGAGGTTTTAGTAACATTGTGTCACCTCTCCCTTCCCTTTCTCCATTCCAACATTATAATATATCCCTTCTTGTCCTTTCATAAATTGATCCCCTTTTTTATTAATTGTTAGTATATATATATATATATATATACATATATATATATATATATATATATACATATATCTAAATATAAATATAACCAGCTCAGTCTATATAATGTTACTCATATGAATGTTTTCAGGGCACAAAACTTGGCACTAGACAACCAACTGGTGAGTCTTTTCCTGGTAAAGACTACTTTTCCTGTTCCCTTTTCTCCATTGCCTATAATTCTTTCTGTGGAGTTGAGGCCTTGTGGGCTTTTCCCCACGAAGTCTGGCATGTTCATTAGTGTTGGCTTTGTTCAGCCCATGCCCCTGCAGTCATGATTGTGAGACTTTATGAATGTAGCTTCCTTCTGACATTAGTAGGAGACACAGTTTCCCAAAAAACTTCCTGATCCTTTGGCTCATATCATTCTTTTTTTTTCACACTCACTTCTAAAACGGTCTCCAAGCCTTAGTGTTAGGATGTTCTGTAACTCTATCCATGGACACCATTGCTCAGAATTTTAATTGGCTGTGGTATTCTCTAATGTTTTACAAAAAAAAAAACCTTCTCTGCTGAGGGGAGAAGACTGTACTCAATTGTGGATGAAGGTTAAATGTTTACATTTTTGTTAGGGACTCTGCTATACCCAACTTTTTTAAATGCGTGATTAAAAGTCTTTCTTAAAATATATTTCAATCACTGAGCCATCTCTCCAGTCTCAGGTTATGATTTTCTGTCCTTTAGAATGTAACTACTTTTCTGTTGATATAATTAAATTATTAGCAAAAAGTTGAAGCTAATATAAATTATTCTTTGCTCTCCTGTAAATGGATAAAGCATAAGTGCATTTTGAAATTTTAATGTTCATGGATAGGAAACTTTATGTTCATGGATATGAAGTGTCCATATTCTAAAAATGTCAGTTTTAACAATGTGATCTCAATATTTCATCTGATTTACATCAGCATTCTGTAATCATTTTCTTGACATTTAAAAACTGATTCTGAAGTTTCTATCAACTTTGAAAGAACTGGAAGTGAACCAACACAAATTCAGTCAAATAATTTTTTGGCACAATAATGATGACAATACAAGGTTGAAAATATTGTTCGAAGTGGTGCAAGAAGAAGCAGATATTGGCATTCTTCAAAAAAGAAAACAGAAATTAGAACTGTGTCTCTCCTATGTATAGCCTTATACAAACTCATATGACTAATGTGCAGACAAATACAACTCCAGAACCTTTCTGTCTGCTTAAGTTCTTGTAACCTTAAATGTTAGACTACATGTCTTTAGTCAGAGCTGATAATTCTGATGCATGGAAAAGATCTTCCATAACTCATTTAATATATTAGTAGCCCATGTTATTTTCACTGTTTCAATTCCCACATCAAATGTAAAGCCCCTTAGAGGATTAGGTTGAAGCTCTGCTTGGCTTGTGCAGTGTACTAGGAAGGCACAGTGAGCAGGTGCTAGAAAGGGAGGGGCTGAGGGGGGCAGGCTCACAGCAGTGATGTGCAGACCCAAGTGAGCTATGCAGTGTCCCCCTTTGCTAAAACTCTTTTCACATGCCATAGTTAGAGGACATCCATTCATTTCAAAGTTCCTAAAGAAGTGAGCAATTCATGGTTTGGTTTGTAAACTCAATCTTAAAGTAAAAACAGGCAGCTGTGGAGGCTTGGATCTCTTTTACATTGTTTTCTGAAGCCAACTCCATGTTTCTCTCTGGTGTGTGTGTGTGTGTGTGTGTGTGTGTGTGTGTATGTGTATGTGTGTGTGTGTATGTGTGTATGTATACTCCTTTTCTCATATAATATATTCTGATCCTATTCTTTATTCTCTCTTATATTATCCCTGTTCCCCTCCACCAACTCACTATCTACCCAACTTCATCATGTTATTTCTTTTTCTTTATTAAAATAAAAGTAATAAAAAGAAAGCACACAAAATAAAAACAAACAACTCAATAAGACAATAGGACAAAAATATGAAAATGAAACACGCCACATACACACACACACACACACACACACACACACACACACAATGTAATCTGCTTTGTGTTGGCCAACTAGCCCTTTGCATAGGACCTGCCTTGAAGTGTGGTTAATATACCCAGTGTCAATCCACTTAGGGGGCAAAAGTTCATTGTTGAAATTTTGTCTGGTTTGAACCTGTACAAATCTTGTACATAGTGTCACAGGCTTGCTGACTTCATAGGTGCATCAGTCCTATTGTGTCTAGAAGATGCTGTTTCCTTGGAGACATCTACTACCTTGGCTCTTACCATCTTTCCACCCTATCCTCTGCTCAGGTTCCTGAGACTTGAGAGGTGGGGTTTGGAGATGAGTACTCCAAAGCCTCTAACTCTGTATACTTTCCAGTTGCCTGTCTATCTTAGTTACTTACACTTCTATTGCTATAAAGAAACACATGAGCAAGGCAACTTATAGGGTAGCTTGCTTACAGTTTCAGAGAGTGAGTCCATGACCATCATGGCTGAGAGCAAAGCAGCAGGCAAACAGGGACCTTTTGGAGCTATAAAGGGGTGTAAGAGCATTAAATGGAATGGCATGCGCTTTTGGAAGTCCAATGCCCACACCTTTTGGAGGATACCCAGTTTTATCATTGAGACCACATCTCCGAATCCTTCCCAAACTATTCTACCAACTGAGACCAAGCAGGAATTCAAACATTTGAATGTACAGAAATATTCTCATTTAATCCACAACAGGGTCTCTGTGTTAATTACCATGTACCACAAGAAGAACCTTTGTCTGGCTTGGTGGTAGGCATGTTGACCCACTGAGCCATCTTGCAAAACCAATAACATCAGGTTTTTAACTGTCATTCTTCAAAGGATTTAATTGTCATAAAGTTAAGTTAGTATCGGGAATCATACTTTCTGGTCTTAGAGTTGAAAGTACTCAGAGACCCTGGTTTGTGATCATTAGAAAATAAGCACTGTGTATCATGTGTATTCATATCTTACCACAGACGGGGGAACTCGAATGTCCTTATGTCATTGTATAATTTCGTAACTGTAAAGCCAAAAAATCCTGCCTTACTGCGGCAGTTCTTCAAGTGTTATATTGCTGTGAACAAGAATCATTCATTTTCCCCCTTGTGTTGGCCAAGTGCACGTTTCATTGTTCAGCTGAGCTGACAAAACAGATGAAGTCAAAAGAGGCAATACTCAGGAGCACAGTTACTGATAAATAATTACAACAAGGGCATTATAATTATTTAATTAAAGTCTGCGCATGGGGGGAGATTATGAGACTTTCAAGTTGCTACCCCATTTAGATGATACTACTCATTAACCAGTTTAGCTGGAGTCAGCACTGAACTGTCCACACGTTCCATTTTATCTTTGAAACCTGTGCAGTCAGCAGCAAGGCTGCATGCTCTGTATCACTACAAGTGAACACAGGCACACTCGCTAATGGCTTTGGAAGACTTGTGGGTATCTTAACTACCTATAACTCTCTCATAAATCTTCCTAGACTGTGGAGGCTTTCCTGTGAAACATAATGTCCCAAGATTGCACTTGTATTTATTCTTATTAAGGCATAAAAAAGTCTGTCTAATTGACACCCAGTAGTATACAAAGTATATATGTCAAAATGTCACCTGGAAGCCCAGGGATATGTACAGTTGTAATATTTTCATATTATTATTTAAAATGAATTTAAATTTAAAATTACCTAAATCTCTGCCAAAAAATATGAATCAGAAGAATTAGTTCTATCTGAAAGTTTTCTTTCCTGATGCATTGAAACACATGTTTTTTTCAGTTAGATATTTAGTTATGTTAGTTCTATGCCCACCAACCCAAAGGCAGACTCCATAGCACAATGCAGGATATACCTATTTAATCATAAATGTAAATTAAATTGTCATATCTTCAAGTTTTTCTATTAAAGCATATACATATATATGTATGCAAGTGTATACAAAGGGAAAAGGAGGGGGAGAGAGAGGGAGAAGAAGAAGGAGAATGACAGGCAAAGGGAGAATTAGACTCAACACTCACTCCAAAAGAAAAATTTAAAATTTACAGCCATGATCTTAATTTGTGACTTGGTCCCACTTTCCTTTTACTTTGGCATTCTATTGATAAGTCATTTTGTTTTATTCTGCTCTGGCCCAATTTTCTAATTTACCTAGTTTCTAAAAATGTATGAAATTACTCTGCTTCTAAAATCAGCTTGAAATAGGACATCAATAAACTCCCATGGGCATAGTACCTATGAAAAATAAGACAATTAGAACTGTGGGCAAGCAGTATATTAATAATAATTTAAATCATATTTTCTTGACTCTGGTACACTTTCTCTTTATTTAAATTGTTTCCATTTTATTATATTTTAGCTGTTTTTAAATTTTATTTATGAGCACAATTTGGTTACATAAGACAATGGATTT
Source organism: Mastomys coucha (assembly GCF_008632895.1). Lineage (NCBI taxonomy): Eukaryota > Metazoa > Chordata > Mammalia > Rodentia > Muridae > Mastomys > Mastomys coucha. Next base: position 10,340,946 of record NW_022196903.1, read on the forward strand.
TATTGTGACATTTTTATACATACATTATGCACATTGTCACCATTTAATTAATTTTCAGGCAGTCCAGAGATCTGGTAGATCCCCTTTGGGAATAATATCTGTGCCACATTACCTCATTCTTATATTTTAATATTTTGGTGTTTTATTAGCTAATGTTAATTATACTGGTTAAAATTTTTCAGAGTGATATTTCAATAAATTTCTATACTCTGTTGTGAACAAATCTACCCCACCCTCCCTGTTTCTATGATGTTCCCATCCCACCATTACCTTCCTTTAGTAAACATGTTTTTCATCTCTTGTTTATGTTAGGATATGACATATCTCCAACAGATTCCTGTATTTGATCAGTTCACAGCTAGGGATATGATTTGGGATGCCTGTGAAACCTATAGGAAGTGAAACCTCACAAGAGAGGTGAACTCCTCAAGGAGAGCCTTGGGGAATTTATAGCCTGGCCACACTTCTTCATTCTCTGCCTCTTGGCTGCAGACATAATAAGACTAGCCAGCATCTGGCTCCCATTGTATGCCTTCTCATGCCATGTCTTGTCTACCATGTAGGAATAATTCTGTCCATGGATAAGCAGAACAAATACTACTTTACTTATTGATTCATGTCAGGAATTTGATTATAGCAACAAGAAAAGGACTAGTAAAGCTCTACCCCAGTATTTTATGTCTTTTGCTCTCCTGTGATCCAACCTATTTTGGGTTCTATAGGCTACTTGTATGTTTATGAACATCCCTTTATTTAGGTTAGGAAAGTTTTCTTCTATAATTTTGTTAAAGATACTTTCTGGTTCTTTAAGTTGGGAATCTTCACTCTCTTCTATACCTATTATCCTTAGATTTGGTCTTCTCATTGTGTCCTAGATTTCCTGGATGTTTTGGGTTAGGAGCTTTTTGCATTTCCTTTGACTGTTGTGTCAATGTTTTTTCCCTGAGATTCTCTCTTCATCTCTTGTATTCTGTTGGTGATGCTTGCATCTATGACTCCTGATGTTTCCTAGCTTTTGTATCTCCAGGTCATCTCCCTTAGTGATTTCTTTATTGATTCTATTTCCATTTTTAGATCCTGGATGGTTTTGTTCAATTCCATTTTTAGATCTAGATGGTTTTGTTCAATTCCTTCACCTTTTTTGGTTGTGTTTTCCTGTATTTCTTTAAGGGATTTATGTGTTTCTCTTTAAGGGCTTCTACCTGTTTACCTGTTCACCTTTATTTCTTTAAGGGTGTTATTTGTGTCCTTCTTAAAGTCCTCTTTAAGGACATCTCATCATCAAGAGATATGATTTTAATCAGAATTTTGTTTTTCTGGTGTGTTCTTATACTCTGGGTTTGCAGTGGTGAGAGAACTTGGTTCTGATGATGCCAAGTAGCCTTGGTTTCTGTTGCCTAGGTTCTTGCACTTGCTTCTTGCCATCTGGTTATCTCTGGTGTTAGCTGGTCTTGCTGTCTCTGACTGGAGCTTGCCCCTCCTGTGACCCAATGAGCCTTTGATCTTAGGTGTGTCAGCGTTCCTGGAGACCAGCTCTCTCTAGGTGGGATTTGGGTGTGGATAGCTGTGGTACAGAGTTAGCTCTGGGGTATAGATGGAAACCGGAAGGGTTCCCCAGCTACAAAGATGTTCTGGTGCTCCAGGTATTGGAGCAACAGTGATGGTCTCACCTGTGAACTTAGGTGTGACAGAAATCCTGGGAGGCTAGTTCTCTCCAGTCAGGATTTGAGTATGGAGAGCTGTGGCATAGGGTCAGCTCTGGGGCACAGATGGAAACCAGGAGCATCTTTTGCTCTCCACATTTTCCTTTAAAAATGTGCCATCTTGTTGGGTTCCACTTATTTTCATCACACACACACACACACACACACACACACACACACAATGAAAATAATTGGAACACAATAGGACAAATTTCTATGTTTCTGTCCATGTGTGTATATGTGTGTGTGTAAGAATTAGAGAGAGAGAGACAGAGACAGAGAGACAGAGAAAGAAAAACAGAGAGATGTATATATAGATGGATACTTTACATTGAGGCACAGATTCTGCATACAAGAGAAAGCATATAGTGTTTGTCCTTATGAATATGACTTGTTTCTCTTATTATGATAGTATTCAGCTCCATATATTTTCCTGCAACCTCATAATTCCCTTCTTCTTTATACCTGAATAAAACTCTATGTGTATATGAATCACAATTTCTGTATTCTTCTGATCACAGGCATCAAGGCTGTTTTCATAACTTGGCTATTATAAGTAGTACAGCAATAATCATGAATCTGTAGATATCTTTGTGCTACATTGACTTAGAATCTTTTGCATACATGCCCACCAGGATTGTTATAGCCCAATTATATGGCATTTATATGTTTACTTTTTCAGAAACCAGCATATCGATTTCCATAATTGCTATGCCAGTTCAAATTGTTCAAAACAGTGCACAAGCCTCTCTTTTTAAAACAATTTTATTGGTTATTTTATTTATTTACATTTCAAGTATTATCCCCTTCCCAAGTTTCCCCCCTACAAACCCACTATCCCCATTCCTGCCTCACTGCCCTAGCATTTCCCTACACTGGGGCATCAAGCCTTCATAGGACCAAGAGCCTTCCCTCTCACTGATGCCAGATAACGCCATCCTCTGATACATATGCAGCTGGAGCCATGGGTCCCTCCATGTGTACTCTTTGGTTGGTGGTTTGCATCATGGAACTTCTTAATATCATGAATTTCTGTTTATCATGACTTGTTTCATGGCTATCAGTGTTCTATTCATAAAGTCCTTGTCATGGCCATCTACATGTTTAAATGTTTGTTTGTGTGTGTGTGTGTGTGTGTGTGTGTGTGTGTGTGTGTGATTGTGTGTGTGTTTTCCTCTAGAATTTTTAAATTTTTTCTATTAACATTAAGATCATTTTCTGTACTTTGAATGGAATACTTCCTTGAAAGTACAGAATTAGACTGCCATCCAGACTGGTGGTTCATTTCTGAGAAATCTGAGGATGAATATAAGTTGTTATATTTTATGTAACTTGAAGGATTTACAAAAATTAGTATGGGTATTACAGAAATGGCACAGCACACAGCAGTTAGGAGCACTTTCTGGTCTTGAAGAGGACCAGAATTGAATTTTTAGCACTTGTATGGTGGCTTGTGTCTGTTTATACCTCTGATTTAGGGCATCTGACAACTTCTTCTGTCATCCACATCCACAGGTTCCAGAAATACAAATGATGCAGAGACTTACATGTAAGCAAAATACATTTACACATAAAAGATGGCAAAATAAAATTGAAATGATTGAAATACATTTTTTTAATTTGTAGAAGATAAGAATAGGATGTCTTTTGTCCTCTAATAGAGCCATTCTTCCTTAGAAGTATCCGACTAGTAAGTTATCAATGCTCCAGTGGATATACCTACACCATGCACATATTGGCATTACTAATTAGATTTAGTAATTTTGTTTGTTTTAAGATAAAGAGGGTATGGAGTTGTCAGGGGATCTGTAGAAAATTGAAGGGGGAAGTGGGAGTAAATATGATTTTGTTTCATTGTATACATAAAGGAAAATTTCAAAGAGTATGATTTTCTAAAACAAGATAGAACTCAGATCTTCCAATTCCTTTCTAAGACCAGATTTCAGGAGTACTGGGTGCTTTAGGCATGGTGAAGACACAGAAAATTAAACATATTAGTATTATCTTGAGATATTTCTTTCCTTTAAAGCCAAACCATGTTATAGAAGAGTACTACTTAATTCACATCAAAGAAATTATATATGGGTTAAGTATGAAATGAATCTATTGATAATATTTCCTTATTTTAAAAATTATCTTTTGCTATATAATTCTATTAGTCTGTTCCCATAAACTCATTCATATTAATATGAATCCTTCTTCCTCTGTTACCAAATTTATATAGCAACTCTCTTTCTGCCTGAGGCTTTGTACATTTTGTAGGGCTGGCTTTGAACTTTTTCTTCCTTCACCCGGTATTCCCTATTTTTACAAATCTTTGTATTCTTAGAACTTTACAATTCTAGCTCCGTATCTTTTATAATATCACAAAGAGGCTTTTTCTTACCCATCTTAAATTATCTGTTATTCTCTATTGTTACACATTGCTTGTTACTTGCAGATTTCAACTACTCATGGACTATTCTTTTATTTTAATATTTTAAATTAAGCTAATGAAATTTATTTTAAAATATACAACTTCTAAGTCATCAAAATAATTTATAATAGTTAAATATCTCTTAAATATACATGATATCTTCTGAAGCTAGAAGTAATATGCATTCAACCAGTTTTTAAAATCTATTTGGAATATTAAACATAATTGAAGTAGAAAAAAATCTTTTATGAAGTCCTCTATAAATGGTAATTGTGACAAGTTCCTGATTAGACAGAAACCATTCCATCTCAAAGGGAGAATACAAAGCACAACTGTGAATTCATAGAATGAATTGGGTAGTGTTCCTTCTGTTTCTCTTTTGTGGATTATTTTGAAGAGTACTGGTATTAGATCTTTGAAGGTCTGGTTGAATTCTGCAATAAACTCATCTGGTCCAAGCCTTTTTTTTGTTTGGGAGACTTTTAATGACTGATTCTATTTCTTTAAGGGTCATGGGACTCTTCAGATGTTTTATATGATGGTATTTGGTATCTGTCTAGATAATTGTCCATTCCATCCAGATTTTCCAGTTTTTTGCAATATAGGCTTTTGTAGTAGGATCTAATGATGTTTTTTAAATGTCCTCAGTTTCTGTTGTCATATCTCCTCTTTCATTTCTGATTTTGTTAATTTGGCTACTCTCTCTGTGCCCTCTGGTTAGTCTGGCTAAGAATTTATCTATCTTACTGTATTTTTTCAAAGAACCAGCTCCCGGTTTTGTTGATTCTTTGTATAGTTCTTTTTGTTTCTACTTGGTTGACTTCAGCCCTGAGTTTGATTATTTCCTGCCTTTGACTCCTCTTGGGTGAATTTGCTTCCTTTTGTTCTAGAGCTTTCAGCTGTGCTGTTAAACTGCTAGTGTATGCGCTCTCCAGTTTCTTTTTGGAGGCACTCAGAGCTATGAGTTTTCCTCTTAGTACTGCTTTCATTGTGTTACATAAGTTTGTGTATGTTGTGACTTTATTTTTATTTAATTCTAAAAAGTCTTTAATTTCTTTATTTCTTCCTTGTCCAAGTTAGTTCAGCTTCCGTGTATATGTAGGCTTTCTGTTGTTTTTGTTGCTATTGAAGATTAGCCTTAGTCTGTGATGATCTGATAGGATGCATGGGATTTCAATCTTCTTGTATTTGTTGAGGCCTGTTTTGTGACCAATTATATGGTCAATTTTGGAGAAGGTACCACGAGGTGCTGAGAAGAAGGTATATTCTTTTGCTTTAGGATAAAATATTCTATAGATTTCTGTTAAATCCATTTGTTTCATAACTTCTGTTAGTTTCACTGTGCCTCTGTTTAGTTTCTGTTTCCATGATATGTCCATTGCAGAGAGTGGGGTGTTGAAGTCTCTCACTATTATTGTGTGTGGTGCAATGTGTGCTTTGAGCTTTAGTAAAGTCTTTTATGAATGTCCATGCTCTTGCATTTGGAGGCTAGAGGTTCAGAATTGAGAGTTCATCTTGGTAGATCTTACCTTTAATGGGTAGAAGTGTTCTCTCTCTCTCTCTCTCTCTCTCTCTCTCTCTCTCTCTCTCTCTCTCTCTCTCTCTCTCTCTCTCTCTCTCTCTCTCTCTCTCTCCCTCTCTCTCTCTCCCTCTCTCTCTCTCCCTCTCTCTCTCTCTCTCTTTGGTCTTTTCGAGACAGTGTTTCTCTGTGTATCCCTGGATGTCCTGGAACTTACTCTGTAGACTAGTCCATCTGTCTCTGCCTCCCAAGTGCTGGGATTAAAGGTGTATACCACTACTGCCCTGCTTCCTCCTTATCTTTTTTGATCACTTTAGGTTGAAAGTTGATTTTATTCGATATTAGAATGGCTACTCCAGCTTGTTTCTTGGTATCATTTGCTTGGAAAATTATTTTCCAGCCTTTTATTTTGAGGTAGTGTCTGTCTTTGTCACTGATGTGGGTTTCCTGTATGCAACAAAATGTTGGGTTCTGTTTACATAGCCAATCTGATAGTCTATGTCTCTTTATTGGACAATTGAGTTAATTGATATTAATAGATATTAAGGAAAAGTAATTTTTGCTTCCTGTTATTTTTGTTGTTAGAGTTGGAATTCTGTTCATCTGGCTATCTTCTTTTAGTTTTGTTGAAAGATTACTTTCTTGCTTTTTCTAGGATATAGTTTCCCTCCTTGTGTTGGAGTTTTCCATTTATTATCCTTTGAATGGCTGGATTTGTGGAAAGATATTGTGTAAATTTGGTTTTGTCATGGAATACCTTGGTTTCTCCATCTATGGTAATTGAGAGTTTTGCTGAGTATAGTAATCTGGGCTGGCATTTGTGTTCTCTTAGGGTCTGTATGACAACAGCCCAGGATCTTCTGGCTTTCATAGTCTCTGGCAAGAAATCTGGTGTAATTCTAATAGGTCTGCCTTTATATGTTACTTGACCTTTTTTTCCCTCACTGCTTTTAATATTCTTTCCTTGTTTTGTGCATTTGGTATTTTGACTATTATTTGGAGTTCTGTAGGTTTCTTTTATGTATATGGGCATCTCTTTCTTTAGGTTAGGGAAATTTTACTCTATAATTTTGTTAAAGATATTTTCTGGCTCTTTAGTTTGGGACTCTTCACTCTCTTTTGTACCTATTATCTTAGGCTTAGTCTTCTCATTTTGTCCTGGATTTCCTGGATGGTTTGTGTTAGGAGCTTTTTGCATTTTGCATTTTCTTCAACTGTTTTATCAATATTTTCTATGATATCTTCTGCACCTGAGATTCTCTCTTCTATCTCTTATATTCTTTTGGTGTTGCTTGCGTCTATGACTCCTGATATGTTTCCTAGCTTTTTCTATCTCTAGGGTTGTCTCCCTTAGTGATTTTATTGTTTCTATTTAATTTTTAGATCCTGGATGGTTTTATTCAATTCCTTTACATGTTTGGTTGTATTTTCGTGTAATTCTTTAAGGGATTTTTGTGTTACCTCTATAAGGGCTTCTAGCTGTTTACCCATCTTCTTCCATATTTCCTTAAGGGAGTTATTTATGTCCCTTAAAGTCTTCTATCATCATCATGAGATATGATTTTTAAATCAAAGCCTTGCTTTTCTGGTGTGTTGGGGTATCCAGGGCTCACTGTGGTTGGAGAACTGAAATCTGATGATACCAAGTAGCCTTGTTTTCTGTTGCTTATGTTCTTGACCTTGCCTCTTGCCATCTGGTTATCTCTGGTGTTAGCTGGTATTGCTGTTTCTGACTGTGGCTTGTGCCTCCTATAAGCCTGTGTGTCAGTACTCCTGAGAGACCAGTTCTCTCCAGGAGGAATTTGGGTATGGAGAGCTGTAGCACAGGGTCAGCTCTAGGCTACAGAGGAAAATAGGAAGGATCACATTCCTGGCTGTTCCTTAGTTCCTGTGTCCTGATGGCTCTGGGTGAGCCTCTCTTGTGCCAGGAATTTTCACAGAAGTGGTGGTCTTACCTTTGCTCACGGGTGTGTCCTGGGATACAAGCTCTTTCCTGAGAGTATTTGGGTATGGATTGCTGTGGCACAGGATCTGCCCTCACTGACTATTCTTGTTTTACCTATTTCCTTCTGTAGAATTTGAGTTCCAGGAGTAGAGGAACTATTTTGGTCTTACCTACTACTAAAGTCCCATCATCTAGAAAGGTGTGGGAACATCAAGAGATTCAATCTGCTGGGATATTTAAAATGTTTCCCACATTTAGTTTTGTTCTCTCTAGTATTCCCCTTTTTGTCCAGAATTTGATAAACTACTGACTGTGAAAGAGTTAAGCTAACTGGGAGAGCTGGAAAGTATATATAAAATCTTAAGAACTCAGTATTTTAATATGGCTTTATTATTTTGCTTATGATTTCATCATTCTTGAAGCACATATGAAATGGCAATTAATACATAAGTACAGAAAACTTATGTACAGAAGAAGAAATGGTTCTTTAATTATGCATTATTTTGAATTTCTTATATAATTCTCTCTAGGCAGAGATATGAACAATTGTGTTTGCTTAAATATTTTATTTTGTACCCCTGAAAATGTATTAAATGAAAATCAACAAACTCATTAGGAAATAGTAAAGCAAATAAAATATTAGAAGATTAACTGATACAATTTGATTATAGATACACCAACATTATCTTTGTCCCCTGCCTCTGAAAGCAGTGACTATTTTAAAATAAACAATTTTTTCTTACTTGTATTTACGTCTTTGAGGTTATTCTACATGACCTTGGGGCTCATAATCACTTGCATAGTAGTTTTTGGAAGTCATAGAACCAAACTTTCTTGCATTACCAATGGAATGCTATATAAAATTATAATTAAACAAATTGAAATTTTAAAAATGAATCTCATTGAGGAACTTAAAGTCTAAAATATGAAAAATGCATATATGTATAATTTATTATAAGAATATCTATGATTATGTGCATACATTCTAACTCAATTGTACAAAAAGCCAGGCTTTCCTTTCCAGACAACACTATCAGAACCTGACCTAAAGAGCACAACTCTGAAAATCTGTTAGAGCTAATAAACTCTAAGACATTGAGTGAGCTAGAAAGAACTCACAGTATTTTTAAAACTCTTTGAAGCAAATAAGTAGAAGAAACAATGTAAAAAAATAGCAAAGGAAATCTCTTGCATAAGGATCCGGAGTTCCAGCTTTTGAAATGTCTCAGCTTTGGGTTGAGTCTTTATAAATGTACCCCAGAATGACATTATTACATCATCTTTTACGTGCAGATATGCACAGTTGTTAAAGACCTTTAAATCTGATGTTCACTGACCTCTTGCACATTTGCTCTCGCTGTCGGTTTCCAATTTCTTCTGTGTCAAGTGGTGACCTTAACATTCTATCTCACGGATACGACTATTAGAATAGAGCCAACATGATGAATGACTTGTAATCTTGAGCCATGGTTTGTATTTTTTAGATGCTCAGTTGATATTTTAGCCTTTTCAGTTTGCTTTCTTTTTTCCAATTCTCTTCATGAGTGATCATTTCCTTTTACTTTTAATTCCTCCTCATTGGAAAAGAAGCATGCAAATAATTTAATGAGTACATGCAACTTCTGCATTTTGATTCTATACTATTGACCAACTTCTTTGGTATCTTTCAAATTTAATTTAAGAAAAACACATAGCTTTGTTTTTCCTTTTATAATTTGAAATTTTCTCAACTTATGTAATGAGATGTTTATAGTTCAAACTTCCTAACCAATTTTCAACTTAGTCCCAATAGTTTAAAAATTGATTTTATATTTAGGTGATTGAATCTTTCTCCTTACTTGAGCCACAAGTTGGTTTCCCAAGTTTATAGCTACTTTCTTAGCATTGGATATTATGAATGAAACCAAGGGGCTCTCTCACTGCACTGCTAACCTCAAACTGACCTTGACTATCATCTATGACAGACTAAGCTGGACAAATCTCATGTCATTAAAAATACTGAGGATCATGCCTAAATTTTGTTTATATAAATTTTATACACACCTAGATGATAATTTTTATTTACTAAGATTTTTATCAGTTTTAACATTTGCTATTTGCTCTTGTTATCCATCAAATGGCTTTGTGAAGTTATATTTTTACCTAAAGAAATTTGATATGTAGCTAGGAGATACTCAAGTAAGAATTTATGATGTTAATGAGAATTTATTTCATGGACAATAAATTCTGTTATTTAAATCCTAAAAGGCTAAGCATTATAGTCAACATGTAAGCTAAGCTATTTCCTAAATTATTAATCAGTCTCTAATTAGGTGTAATCTTTAGAATATTTGAGAAACAAAAACAACTGGGAATGTCACATGTTCATTACATTTTACTAAATTAAAGTACTGTCTAAGTTTCTAATACTTATCTGAAAAATAATTTGTTCAATATAACAAACACTCATCTAAGCAATTTGGAAAATAATGGAAAAAATTCTATTAAGGGATGTTTTCTCTTGTGAGGCGTGGTTAATAGAAATTTAGGGCAGGTGAGAACTAAGCAATTTAACAATTCCCTTGTTGATTACTTTGACCTACTATCTTGGAGGTCTTGCAACATTCTTGATAAAAGTAACAGTTGTTAAGACTTCCAAAACTTTCTATGTTACTCTAAATATATACCTTCATATATTTTCAGTTAGTTATTTATTTTTATAATATTCCTTTCTCCAAAAAGGGAAAAATATATAGAGAGATGGATAGATAGCTGTACATTCACATTAGTTTCTATTTTAAATGACGTCACATAGAAATAAGCTCTCAGCTGAAGGTGAGACTGCTTATAGACGTTCTCTTGGGTAACCTGGTTTGACAGATCTTCATGTCTTGCAATGAAACAGGATATTATCTTTGTTTTAAAGTGTCTGTTTATGGCTTTTGTTCACCATAATAAGAAAATTCCCACAATCAAAGCCACCTTGTTGTCTTATTACCTGGACGATTGAATATACTCACATAAATAAATTTCTAAACAAATCAATTAGATATCTACTATAAGTAGATATTTAACATGAGGTTAACACTCTATTTTCTTTAAAGCTTTCTGAATTCTTTGCTGCTCTAGATTTATGTTTGTACATTTTCATGACTCAGAGCCACAGCTAAATAAGTACAGTCCAATAAATGTTGCTCCCAGTTAGAATCAGCCAACACAGAGTACAATTTTAGCTCTAAGACTCCCTAACTGGGAATTTGTATAATCCCAGGAATTTACTGGATTTCAATTTCCTTATCTGTGTAAGTGACAAGTGACTTTATTAGAGTAGTTTATTAAAAAATGTCTCCCTGTCCCAGAAGCCAATGATTGAAAAAAATTCTCACCTGGACTGAGAAAAATAGTTTGACATGAGAAAATTTCCATTCCCAGCTTTACCCTTTCCTGGAATTTCAGGTGAATTCATGCTATCCAAGGCTAACAGGACACATCCATTACCAACACTATTCCTGCAAGGGTGACCTGCTGAGTGCTGGGCTTGGGCAATGAGTGATTTCACTTGAAATAATCACAACTGTCATTACATGAAATCTTAAAGTCATCTTCTGGTATCTATTCGTCCTTATTATCATGTTGTCCTTTTAGATATCCATCATTACTTTTAGTGTTATTGGTAAAATAGTGCCCCGATGTGATCCAGCACTCTAAAGTCAGAGGCAGGAAGATTGTGAGTTGAAGGCCAGTCTAGACCACACAGTGAGACTAAGAACAGAAAGAAATATGTGATTGTAATAATAAAAATGCACAATAATATCAGAAACTCTCAACTTTATATTTTTCAGTTAGATGGCACTCTATTACTTTCTCTTCTAAGTGTTTACAAACTAGACTAGCCTGTGTCTTCTCCATACAGATACAAGAGCAAATGATTAGAACACAGTTAAAAAGCATCAGCTTCACTAGTAATGATCATAATGTTTTACAAAATGGTCCTAACAATGCCTACCTTCTTGACAATTGCATGAATACTTCAGATTTTTGCTATGTCTACAAATGGTAGATGTTTAATTTCTAACAATCTTTGAGTGTGGAAATCTGCCATTTAAATATTTGCATTCCTCTGAATAGTGGTAGCTGAGTGTATTTAAATAACATCTACCTTTCCCAGTTCTTCCTTTGTAACATGCCTGTGTGACAGGTCCCAATCTTAACCCTCTTGTTTGCCTTTTTCTTAGTGATAACAGACATTCTTTAGCTACTGAGGAGAGCAACTTTCTTTTTTTATGAGTAGTATTTACACTTTACTTCCTTAGAAGTTCATGAGAAAACAGATATAACCTTATTGCAGCAGATTTGGTGTTTTTGCTGGAAGCTTAATTTATTTTACTAATTTCTTCAATACACAATATTTATATGTTTAGATAAATTGTAGGGCACAATATGGCACTCAGTAGAGAATCTCCCAGTACATGCAAGGTCTTTCTCTGTCCCATATCTTCCTGTCTCCTGGTTCCCTTTATACTGCTATTTTTATGTACCCTTCCATAGACTAATCTTATATGTTGTAAGTATAAGGGAAAAACTTATGTTTGTACTTCTTCCCATTCCCCAGTATTTAAACAAAAAAAAACCTACTTCAACTTAAAATTATGGTGAAATAATACAATGAATACTCATATTCTTATTGCTTATACTTACTTGCATTAAGACATAGCCATACTTATTTGATTTCATTATCACTAATACATTAATCTACACATGCTTTTTCCTGACACTTTACAGTAAGTTGCAGATATTGTTACATCACTAGAAGGTATGTGTATTAGTCAGGGTTCTCTAGAGTCACAGAACTTATGATAGGCTCTATGTAGTAAAGGAATTTATTGATGACTTACAATCTGTAGTCCAACTCCCAACAATGGTCGGCAGCAGCTGTGAATGGAAGTCCAAGGATCCAGCAGTTGCTCAATCCCACAAGGCAAGCAGGCAAAGCAGAACAAGATTTCCTTCTTCCAATGTCCTTATATTGGTCTCCAGCAAAAGGTGTGGCCCAGATTAAAGGTGTGTGGCACCACACCTTTAATCCTAGATGACCTTGAACTCATAGATCTTACTATCTTAATCCTCTGGGATTCATAGCCACTATGCCTCAAGATCTCTATGCCAAGATTCAGGTCGGAAACTTGTATCTCTCAGCCTCCAGATTAGGGCCACAGGTGAGCCTTCTAATTCTGGATTGTAGTTCATTTCAGATATAGTCAAGTTGACAACCAGGAATAGCCAGTACAGTATGTCAGCATATAACTTCTGAAAAGGGGACTTTATCTTATATAACCTTAGTGCTATGATAGCGACATCCTTATGTTTGTGCTTTTACTCTTTGTTTTATGTTAAAACAAGTGTGTTCTTAATTTTAATGTGGTCCAATTACCAGTCTTTTCTGTTGTACTTTGCACTGTATGGATGTTCTCAAAGAAATTTTCCTGTACATTCTCCCTGAAATGGAAACAAGGGCAGTATAAAAGCTTTAGATTGACTGAGTGTGAATCATAGCTTGTGATTAGTGGTTCTGTAATCTGAGATGATGTGACTGATATTTTAACCTTAGATACCTCGTCTGTAAAATGGGGATGTACTTAAAAGCCCATATTTCATGGGGTTCATATGAGCATTGAACTGGTTAGCTCATTGAAGTTTAATATGGTGCTTTTCACGTATTACACAAGTACGTTTTAGGGATGCAAGATAGAGATGGTTTAACCTGCTGTGACTCAAGGGTCATGTTCTATTTTTAATGGTTTGGAAACAAGAATGCTGAAAACCACCCTAACAGTGGAAGCCTGCCTCATGACATTTCAGAAGGGCCAGGGACTATATGGCAACTGGACTAGAGGTCATTTGTATTATATTGTGGCAAAAATTCTCAATGCATTCTATTCATGTTCTTGAAGGTTTGATACTGAGGCTGAACTCAAAAGTAATAGACTAAGTTGTTTGGTGGAGGAGATTTCAATACAGTGCAACATCCAAGCTGTAACATGGCTGCTGATCACTGATCTTCATTGACTTTATTGTGAGATATAAGAAAAACATACAAAAATATGCAGTATTGTAAGTAAAGAAATGTATATATACATATGCATTTGTTCAGAGAAAAAGGTCATCATTTGTAAAGGGATAAGCTCCACTAAAGAGAAAATTGTGCTCTTCACAAGACCAATAGGAAAGCTGACACTGAGAATGATTAAACCTATTAAAGGCTCTATGTTGTGAAATAATGAGACTGCCTCCGAAGATGTTCTATGCTGAAAAGCAACCATCAAGGACACTGTTTCCCTTGGTTCAGGCAAAGTACACAGAAGTCACTAAAGATGTGGGAGAGGGGACTTAAACTACATTTGTGGATGGCAGCAGGAGTTGACAACATTGTCCACACAAAATGCAAAAATGGGTTATGGGGTTGTGAGGCTATGGATGGTTACATTGTGGATCCAGAAAGCTACTGAGGCTAATGGATGTATGAGTGGATGAAATGCCTTGAAAGTAGCCTCTTAAAGAATATTACACAAAACTGGAAATGAAGCCTAATCTTATAAATAAAGTTAACTTACAGTTAAGTGACTAAGTTTTGTAGGATATATTAACTATGCTCAATATTGACATCAAATTTCTTTTAAAATGTTGCTACTTACTGATCCATAGAAAGAAGGCACTTCAAAAATAGAGTTCAATTAATATTAGAATCACTGAATAAAAAGTGATCTCAACTAGTAAATACATGTACACCATCGGGAATTAATTAGGATTTCATTGTGGGGGGCTTTATCTACCTAGTGCTATGTTTCTTTGGGGCATTACATATGGTTATTTTAGGCAATACTCAGTCACCCTTCCTATAGTTCAAGTATAAGAAAATAGGTTGACACTAACATAGAATTTTTCATAGTATCAAACTCTTATATAATTCCTGATCCATTAACACAATATGTGCCTTCAAGTGACAATGACTTTAAGCAAGAAGAGAAGCTTATTAAAATTAATTTTTCCCTTAGGACTTATTCTGGGTTTTCACACACATTACACAAGCAAAATGGCTTTTTAAAACTCCTGCTTTTGTCACACTAATTGTATTACACATCTTGGCAACTTTCATACCCTGCATAATACAAAGGTTCATTAGGAGTCACGGGAAGAAAATATTTTTCTTAGGAGTGCATTAGAGCATTTGCAAATAACTCTATGCCATTTTCAAAAAAAAAAAAAAATGAGATGTCAGTTGTGAGTAACCATGAAGCAAAAAGGGTCATTTAATGATAATGCAAGACTTTCTCTTGGCGACAGCATTCCAGAAATGGGAATTTGATGGGCTTAAAAATTGAACCATTGTTCCCTTATAATAAATGTTTAATGTTTTATTTTATTGATTTTAGCTATTAAATGATCAGTAAATACTTTTATTTATCCTAAAATCTAAAAAAAAATATATAAAAAATTAGTAATGATATCAAAGGTCAAATTGTAATATTCTTATTTATTTTTGCAAAATGGTCCTTATACAAATAACACAGATCTGGTTGAAATGGGAGTAAGAGTGGAAAACAGTAAGAGAAAATTTATGTTTATTTGGCATTTAAGGAAGCAAATAACAGGCTTACATTTCAATATTACCATTGTATATGCCAGATGAAAGCATATAGCTCATTGTACAGGGATATTACAGACACAAAATTATCACCACTAGACCCCCTGAAAACAACAAATTTTAAAATGCAAATGAAAATTATTCCATAATTTGTGTTTTCAGGACAGCCTATTTTATTTATTTATTTATTTTTTATTTTAGATATTTTCTTTATTTACATGTGAATTTCTCCATTCCCAGTTTCCCCTCCAAAAAACAAAGAAACAAACAAAAACAACAAAAACAAACCCCTATTGCCTCCCCCTTCCCCATGTCTGCCACCCCGCCCTCTCCCACTTTCTGGCCCTGGCATTCCCCCACACTGGGGCTCAGAACCTTCACAGGGCCGAGGTCCTCTCCTCCTATTGATGATCGAATTTGCAATCCTCTATCTACTATACACATGCTGCCTGAACAATCAGACCCCTCCATGTGCAGTCCTTGGTTGGTGGTTGAGACCCTGGGAGCTCCGAGGGTACTAGTTAGTTCATATTGTTGTTCCTCCTAAGGGGCTGCAAACCCCTCAGCTCCATTGGTCCTTTCTCTAATTCCTTCACTGGGGACTCTGTACTCAGTTCGATGAATGGCTGTGAACCTCTACATCTGTGTTAGTCAGATATTGTCAGAGCCTCTCAGGAGATAGCTATATTTAGGCTGGCTTGCCCTTCCTTCAGTCTCTGCTCCATAGTTAATCTCTGCAAATCCTTCCGTGGGTATTTGGTTCCCCCTTTTAAGAAGGACAGCCTATTTTAAAATCATATATAGTTACACATATACTTAGTCATAAATTTTTCATTAAAGAAAATCACACTCTGGTCACATATATAATATTTCCACTTTGAGCTACAGGCACATTGTAAGTTTATCACATGAATTTTCTAAACACAACATATAAAGTAACCAATACTTGAGTAAGATAAGATATAAAAACTGGAGACATTTTTTATTCAGGCTGAATTAAAAAATTGACTCTCTGTAAATAGTGTTCTATCTTATAAACTTTTTTATTTTTTCTAATAATAATTTTATTTCTTCCTAATTATATTGTCTTTTTCATTTTTTTCTTATTTTTTTATTAAAATTATTTTATTTTTTCACTCCATATTTCGTTCCTCATCCCCCTATCCTCCCTCTAAATGCTCCACATCCCCACTTCCTCCCCATACCCCCAAGCCCAATCTCCATGTGGAAGCCCCCATCCACTACCCCACCTGACAAATTCCTTGAGTCCTCCAGTCTCTTGAGGGTTAGGTGCATCATCTCTGAATGAACACAGACCCAGAAGTCCTCTACTGTATGTGTGTTGGGGGCCTCATATCAGCTGGTGTATGCTGTCTGTTTGGCGGTCCAGTGTTTGAGGGATTTTGGGTGTCCACATTAATTGAGATAGATATTTAGTGAAGTTTAATGTAGCCTAAATTTTTAAAAAATGTCATAAATGTGACTCCCAAATGTGTGAACAATGGGATCTCTGGTTCTTGCAACTCTTTTCCTTTATTTGGTTGCCTCATCCAATTTGGATGTGTTAGTTTTTACTTTACCCTATTATATTTCATTTTGGCATTTTTGGTCATTTTTCTCTTAGAAGCCTTCTCTTTTCTAGTGAAAGACAGGAAGAGGGAGGATCTGGAAGGGAGAGAAGGTAGGGGAGAAACTAGAATGAGTAGAGGGAGAGGAAAATGTAATCACGATGTATTGTATGAGAAAAGAATATTTTTGGCAAAAGGGAAAAATAAGAGAGTAAACAAATATTTTATTTTAAAAAAGAAAGTAAAATAAGGCCTAACTGCTAACTACTACAGGAACTCTAAGCAATTCAAATTTTGCATAAGTATAAAAGAATTATGTGAAAAAAGTTAGCAGAAAATCTAAATATGTATCATAGAAAAGAGGCTGACAAGATAAATCACCCAATAGTTTAGTTTTCAGAGTCAGTTCCAAGTTCAGTGTGAATTGGTTAACTTATCATGTCTGTTAGCAAAAATTCCTATGTTCAGTATTCACCCAGCATCCATCAATTGTACCAATATTAGAGGAACACTTCCTATTTCCAACTCACACAAGCTTGAAAGCAGAACACCATTGTAGATTGAAGAATTTGCAGCTGGGTTGGTGTTTATGTTTCTCCTTTGGTAGCATGAAGAGTTTCATCAAATCTATACACTATTGTGGATGCCAACAAGTGCTGGATGACAGACAGGATCCTGAGATAGCTGTCTCCTGAGAGGCCCTGACAGTACCCGACTAATACAGAAGTAGAGGCTCACAGCCACCATTGGACTGAGTAAAGGATCCCCAATGAAAGAGCTAGAGGAAGGACCCAAGGAGCTGAAGGATTTGCAGCCCCTTAGGAGGAAAAACAATATGAACTAACTAGTACCCTCAGAGCTCCCAGGGACTAAAACTCCAACCAAAGAGTACACATGGGGGGACTCATGGCTCCAGCAGCAAGCGTATAGCAGAGGATGGCCAAGCTGGTCATCAATGGGAAGAGAGGACCTTGGTCCTGTGAAGGTTCTATGCCCCAGTGTAGGGTAATGCCAGGGCCAGTAATCAGGAGAGGCTGGGTTGGTAAGCAGTGGGGAGGGAGGGAACAGGGGATTGTTTTAGTTTTTGTTTTTTTATTTTTATTTTTTAATTTTATTTATTTTTATTTTATTTATTTATTTTGGAGGGGAACCTGAGAAAGAAGATATTGTAAATAAGAAAACAGCTAGTAAAAAAAAAAAAGAAAATACACATACAAGTAATATTACAAAGACTAAACAAGTTATATTTAGGAACACATATGTATGTCATATACATATATGCAAAAGAGTCCATTAATTTGAGAAGTTGGATCGGTATTGGAGAGTTTGGGTGGAGAAAAGGGAAAGGAGAAACGTAATTAAATTATAATCTCAAAAAAACCATTATCAAGCAAAAAGGAGATGTTTTCTCAGAAAGCTCTACCAAATTCCCCATAATATCTTATGGTCTATAATTGGGACATAAGCTCATTGTTGGCTCCTTGACCAATGGGGCTACACCTGGAAGCATTGTCTAAAATTTATCTGATAAAATTATCTCAGAGAAAACAAACAGTTTCTGAGTTCTGTTAAGAAGAAGGAAGATCAGTGATAGACATTAAAAAGTGTTTAATGGTTATGAATTAGATATACGGTAGATACGAATTAGATATAAGGCATTCCTAACAGTGTTGACTAGTGTTTTACACAAAATAAACAGCCTGGGGTTATTATTAAAGTGAGTAATATATTTCAAAATTATAGAGCATTCATTTGAATATCCAAATAACTCAAAATATATATGCCTCAGTTTGGACCTTGATTATCTTTCAAAGTCCCATGTGGGAAAAGCTTTCTCTGGGGTAGTGCTATTTAAAAGTTGTGGAACCTTTGAGAGGTCAGGTATACTGCAGTGTCTTCAGGACATTGGGGGTTTTCCCACAAAACAGAATGTGGCACTCAGGTAGCCTAGTATTTTCTTTATTCTCTCCGCTTCATAGCTATATGACTTAAGTTTTGATATGGCATATGCTGTCATCAGGCTGAAACAACACAAACAACCTACAATGGAATAAACTGAGACAAAATCCAACATTCTCCCTTTCAATATGGACTGTCTCAGGTCTTGGTTATCATAATTTAAGGCTGATAAAATAATTGGCCTGCCATGAGTTGGAGGCCCATTAATACATGCATCTGTATCTATTCTACATTGCATCATTGTCTAATTTTAGAGAATCCACACCTTCAGGTTATAAACAAAATTTCACAGTGGCACCATAGGGATGATAGGCATCAGTGCCAGGGTTCTGAGATATTCAGAACATCCAGGTTGGCCGGGAAGCATTCTAAATGAAAAGCTTTGTCATGGCCTGGACTACAAGTCAAGGGTAACTGCATTCATTCCACCATTCCAGCTGTCAGCTCCATCCTCCTCCTGCATAAAAATAAACACTCTCCCACAATAAAGACCTCTATGAAAGCAATGTAGCAACTCAAGGAAGCATTGTTATCGTGAGTTAATCATACCCTTGGGGAATTAGAGACACTTAGCTGCACCCAGTGTCTCCCAGCACCCGAGGGCTATGATTATTTCCTGATAACCTCCCAGGCTGTCAGGCCTTGAAGGTTAATTAGATAATATTCCACTTGGTAATAGTGTGTTTGGAGATTATTTTGGAAGTTTCATTCACAAGCATGGTTTATGAAACATACACAGACACAAGCCCACACATGCCACCAGCACACATTTAATGATGAGCAGTTTCTCCAAATGAACTTGGGTTTTAATAACTGAAAAAAAAAAAAAAAACATAGAGTCCAAGAATTAAAGCCTGAGGCATTACTTTAACAATGGGAAATTCTGATGAATTTGACCCTGGAAAACTTTGTGAGAAATGGTAAGAATTATATAATGTACCTTATTTGTACCCAATAATTAATGCAACATATCAATCTTTCATATGATATTCCCTTTGTTTACAAAATAAAAGCATAATTATAAACACATCAAAATAAACAAGAAGGCCAGAAAAACATACATTAGTTTAGAAAACTTTATTATAATAAAGCTTATAATTAGAATAGAAAAATTTAGAATCACACTTAAAAACTGAGGATTACTTGGCATTTCAACATTTTGAATTATTTTAAATATTTAAAACAATAAAATATTTTGTTCCTATTTATATTCCATATTCCAAACACAATGTATTCTAACAAGTAAATTTATCTGCCAATAGATTGGATATCTAGAATTCCATGAATAAGAATTATATTAATATATGAATGAATCTTTTATAAAATTTCTAGAAAACTGAAAATATTCATGACAATCATTTTCACAAATACCAGAAAATTAAGAGAAGTGGATAGAATGGATTTCTTTGCTTTCTTATGGCAACAAATATAAACAAATTAGATGCATCTGATTGCTAATGAATATTAGTAGATATTAAAGTTTTAAAGTTTATAGTGTAATAATTTCAGCAATATCCTAATTTGGCAGGAGTGCTATAAAGGAAGGATTCAGAATTTATACCAATAAGCCAAATGTGAGTAAAAGGAACAAGAATTTGAATTAATTCCTGAGGGAAAGTGTACAGATTTTTATTTTTGTTGGCATCGTCAAAATGCCAACACAACAAGATTTATGGAGTAACCATCATATGCATAGAGATGCACACACAGAAGCAAAGTCTCAGACCCCAAGAGGTACTAATGCAGCAGAACTGTGCAGGAAATGGTTTTAATTTGTGTCACATATTAAAAATAGGAAATATATATTTCTTTGGGAAATAAGATAAAAAATAAAACCTTTAAGCCAAGAAATCCCTTTGGAGGTAGGAAAGAAGGAAAACAAGTTTGTTATTTAATTAGCACTAACTCTAAATATGATGCACTCTTGGGACACTCATCAAATATGAGAGACCAAAAGATGTCTCCAGGCTTCCCATTCTATTCATACACTCAAGGTAAATAATGGTTCTTAAGAGAACTTGACGTTAACATTTTTCATGTGAAGTTTATTATAATTTTGCCTAATAATTGGAGTCATAAAAGTCAAGGCAAACATATATTTATGACAGGAGGGAGTGTTGAACTTGCAGTAATTCACCCTCCTGTTAGATTCCCACGCTCCCACAGAGCCTGGGAAGGAGGATTGCTATGTCCCATGATGTTTACTTGTCAAGGGATGCTTCCCAAGTCAGGGAAATACATTTCTAGGTTGTAAAACTGGCAAGAGGCCTTTAAAATGATTTGAACAGATCTCAAAGAGGCAGAAAATGAATTACAAATCAAGTTTCCAAGAAAAAAAATTCTAAGAATTGATAGAGAAAAATGTCTATCCTTACTTTTCACAGTAAGAATATTCTTAATTAAAAATTGTTTGTTCTTGAAATAACATGATGTGATCTCATAATAGAATATTGTCTGAAAAGAGCTCAACATGTAAGATCCCTGCAATGTTTGAATAACCTTGTAAATATATACTGTAAAATACAAAAGAAAGAAATGAGAGAGAGAGTGAAAGAGAGAGGGGGAGAGAAGGAAGGAGTGAAGAGAGAGATAGAGGAATGAGTGAAGGAGCAATCTGAATGATGTATTCTCCACTTCTCTTCCATAACTCTTAGGAGATATTTCATCCTTGGAGACAAGATAAAGCTGTCCATCGGCTCCTTCTATCAATGATACTTTTGCAGTCACACTGAGTTCTCTTTCAATATGAAATGCTGCTTGCCAGACAAAAACTATTCCAGTATTTAAGGGAGTACACTACTGTAAGATGTTGTGCTATTATTATGGCATAAATCAGATTTCAAGATATGGACAACTAGTTCACAGCCATTCAGTTCTCTCTTAACAGAAATGCAAAGGTTCCATAAATGTAAATGATAAATTAATGTTAGATTATTTCAGAATACAATTACACTCACTATGAGATTACTGAATAATGTAACACTCTCGGAAACAAAATGCCACAATTGTTCTCTCTGGGTTTCAAGAGATAATATTACATTATGCATTAAACATTTTTATATATTTCAGAGGAGGTACTAAATATTCTGTTAAAACATACTTCTAAGGTAAGTGTTATAGCTTATTATAAAGATTTAACATTTTTAATCCCAATCCTTTTTAGTATCTTAACTCCAACCAAATTTAGTAATAAAACTTAACAAATAATGTATAAAGTTTTGTAAATAGTATTTTAGAAGTTCATTATTGGACTATATTAAGTTTTACAAAACAAGGTTATTTCTATCTACATAAAGCATTTTTATGAATGAGAAATGCAACAAATGCATTTTATCAAACAAATTTATTCCGCAAACAATGGTGCAACCTACCCTAAAACCTTTCTTCTCCGCAGCATCCTGGTTTAGTAGTATTAACGATTTGAAGGTATCTTGTGAGTATGGTGAATGCAAGTGACGATTTGTGCTCAGGGAGTGGCATAGAACTGTGTATGTGCTTTCTCTATTAATCTTCTCATTATTTTTCTATGTGTCTTTTAATACTGTAAGAACATATATTAATTTACATAATTGGTGCTTTTATTATGATACTCTCATGCATAGAACATCTTTAATTTTAATCTTACTCATTCTTTATTATTCTCCCATGTCCCCCTTGCATGCCTGCCAATTCTTTGTTTATTTTAAGCTATCCTCATATTCTCTCTCTCTCTCTCTCTCTCTCTCTCTCTCTCTCTCTGTCTCTCTGTCTCTCTGTCTCTCTTGCTCTTTCCCTCTCCCTCTCCCTGTACCACTAAACCCCTCTCCCCCTCCTGTGTGTGTGCGTGTGTGTGTGTGCGTGTGTGTGTGCATGTGCCTGCATGTGTGTGTGTGTGTGTGTGTGTGTGTGTGTGTGTGTGTATGTGTGTGCAATGAGTTCCATTAGGGTTTACAAGACTTGTTTGTTTGCCGGAGCACTAGTTCCTTACATGTGTCTATGACACTGAAGAAAATGTCATTGCCTTCCCCATCACCCATTTATTCAGTGCATACATCACCTCAGAAAGGGTAGCAATTCCTTAAGTCACTATTCTATATCAAAGCATTAATGGGCTCAATCTTGTGCAGATGATTTGAGGTAATCACTGCTTCTGTGGGAGGGTCCATAGTGCAATCCGCCAAAACTACATGCTAAGATCTAATGCTGAAAACACACAAACCTTGGATATAGAAATAGAGAAATTGGGATGGAAACTTCCTCTCTGCTGGCTAGCCTTCTTATTATTAGAAGGTGCAAACTGATAATGAATTATAATTAACTATCTTACTCAGCTATGGGTCCATTACATAACAGTGTTGATCCTTCAAGTAAATTGAGTATACTGATACAATAGTGAAAAGTGAATTGGAAGTAGCTAGATGACTTGGGGTTAGATTTGCAACTTGTTGCAGAGGAGATAATTCACACATGACACTGTAAACCTGTTCTAAGGCTCCTGGGTAGGAAAATCATAAGCCCCACAGGGGAAGCTACTGTTATTGTGACAAATGGCCATGATGCATTCATCAAATTATCTTTTTGTGTTGTGATACCCTTCTGTTCTTTATGCCCCTGTGGTAAAACATTTGATTATGTATGTTTGAGTTTACTTCTAGGCTCTCTGATCAGTTGCACTAGTCTCTGTGTCCATTTTTGATTGTCAGCTGTAGAGTTGTACTGGCTGGTTTTGTGTGACAACTTGACATAAGCTGGAGTTATCACAGAGAAAGGAGCCTCCCTTGAGGAAATGCCTCCATGAGATCCAGCTGTAAGGCATGGAGTGATCAACTAGTGATCAAGGGGGGAGGATCCATTGTGGGTGGTGCCATCCCTGGGTTCTATAAGAATGCAAGTTAAGCAAGCCGAAGGAAGCAAGCCAGTAAGTAACACCTCTTCCTGGCCTATGCATCAGCTCCTGATTCCTGACCTGCTTGAGTTCCAGTCCTGACTTCCGTTGGTGATGAACAGCAATGTGGAAAGTGTGAGCTGAATAAACCCTTTCCTCCCCAACTTGCATCTTGGTCATGATATTTTGCACAGGAATAGAAACCCTGGCTAAGAAAAGAGTGTTTTAAATTAATTATAATAGGTTTCTAAAGTGATCTGTATCTGAAAGTTGATGCCACTTAGTTTCCCTTTCTTAAGATGCTTAAACAACTCACTTTCTTTTATGGTTCCATATGTATTTTTAGAAATGTTCTTATTTCTTTAGAGAAAATACTGTAATTGATAATTCTAATCCAATGGTCACACATAAGATTTTAGTTAAACTCTGTGGGACATAAAACACAACAAAAATGTTGTGAATATGAGAAAGGTATTTGTAATGAAGAAAAGAGACTCATCTGGGTAGGAAGGAAGTAACAGAAGATGGAGGAAAGGAAAGAGAGGAAAAAAGTGGATTATATTTTTATGTTCAGTTGGCAAAGTACACCCAGTCCTACTACAACTTGATATGCCAAAGCAGGTCAATGTCCATGGGAGGTCTCCCCTTCTCTGAGAAGAAAGGGAGGGAGGCCTAGGGAGAGGGAAGGGGAGAGAGAAGGACTGGCCAGAGGAAGGGAGACATACCATCAGTTTGTCTTCTTCAACTATTTCCAATAGTCTCTTGAGTTTATGAGCACAAACCTTCCAAATCCTTAGTTAAATGCTTCCCTAAGGACTTTATTGTTTTTTATGCTATCATAAATAAGACACTTTTAAGTTTCTTATAAAGTCATTATTGCTATTAAAATAATATAGCAGAGCTTGATGCATGGATTTTGAATTCTCTCAACTTACTGGATTCATCTCTCTCTCTCTCTCTCTCTCTCTCTCTCTCTCTCTCTCTCTCTCTCTCTCTCTCTGTGTAGTTCTTAGTGTTTTCCACATAAAAGATCACATCATCTACTTACAAGGAAAACTTAGCTCCTTCCTTAGTACTTTAAGAAAAATATTGAAAAGAATGGTGAGAGTAGGCATTTTTGACTTATCCTAGACATTGAGGATAATGTTTTGCCATGGTGTTGTCATAAACTGTCTTTATCACATAGTGTATGTTTATCTGTGATAGTGAATTTGCTCAGTTTTTTCAATGAAAAGGTATTGAACTTGTTAGATTTATTTATGTACTTATTTAAATCATCACATAGTTTTTGTCTTGCATCTTTCAAATAAGGAACTTCATGTTGATTGATTTGCCTGGGTAATTAAAACTTGCATCTCAAACACAAATGTTAACTGATCAATATATATATGACATATGTATATATATATACATATATATATATACATATGTGTGTGTGTGTAAGAATTTTTCAACCTTTACCTAGATTAAGTAAGAAGATGAAATAAATATTTCAAATAGCTTCTTGCTTAGGGATAGGACTTTGTGTCCACTTCTTCCCAGTGCTGGGATTTTGTCTTGTTTGAATCCTACACAATGGCAGATTTTGTACATGTAGCCAAAATCTCTGTGAGTTCATATATGTATCTCAAAACTAAGTAAAATGAATAATGCAAGAAGATACACTACACAAAATTGTTGGGAAACTAATAAACAAATCATAAGATGCTATGGTGAATGATTATATATCAATTTTGAGAATGAAGAAACCAAATTTATTATAGTATGAACTGCCTGAAGCACTCCAAAGTGACTAAGAAAAGCACTAAGTATTAGGGTGACTACTGGGGAGGGCTTTGTCCATGTTTGCTGGGTACATACTTGCTGAGATCAAGGGTGTGCGTGATCTTCAAAGTGTAAACTGAGAAGACAAACAATACCTTCTTCTCACACAAGATTCTTTGTAATCTTGACTGTAATCATAGGTACAGGTAAAAAATCTCACAAGTTAGTTGATATAAGACGTGGTAAAGTTCCCATTTTCAGGTAAAGTTAAATGTAAAATCAGTCCCTTTCTAATTTTCAGAACCTTTATAGAATCAGAAAAAGAGTCCTAGCAATATGAATCTACTGAACTTCTTACCTCAGTACGGGCCTCAGAAGGTGCTCATTGGTATACTTTATGAACCTTTGATTACTAACCTGGAAAACTTCCATATAAATAGTCTGTTGCTGAGGAACTGGAGTCCCTGGCCCTTGTGAGTACTGGGAACTGAAACAAGGTTCTCTATAAGAGTGCTATGTGCTCATAACCACTGAGGCATTTCTCCAATCCTCTGCTGTCAATGTATTCTTGTCTTGCAGGTATTTATACTTTGTAAGTTTTTATAAATAGCATTTGCAAATGTATAATTTTGATCCTGTCCATCAAAAAATTTTGTTTATTTTCTCATACTTGACTGATACTTTGACTGAGTTCTCAAAAAACAGTTCTTAGAAATATGAGAACATTACCTGCTTTGTGGCTTCTGATTATCATTTGTGACCTCTTGTGTTTGTTACTTTAGGGACTTTCTTTCAGCAGAATATTATTATGCTTTTCTGAAATGTTTTAAGATGTGTCCTAATGTCTCATCCCATTCACTGGGTCAAGCATAGCATAACCCTTTGCACATAATGGATCATAGTGAGATTCCCAAGAAGAACAAAGAACCCAAGGATTCAATTCATTGAGTAAGATCTGAGATTCACCTCTATGGCAGTTGGAACATCCAAACACTATGTTTCTCATGGCTTCCTGAGGCAAACACACATTTTCCTTGCTTTCTCTTTCCTCTTTAGGTATTATTATTATACTGAAGAGTATAATACTTGTATTTTACTTACTTCACTCTTGTATTTACTTTTCTCCCGTCATGTCAAAATATCTGGCAAAAACAACTAAAGGAAGTGTCAGTAGTGGTTTCGTGTGTCCCATAACACTACTTCACCTTTCTGTGACTGAAAAAAAGAATTGACCAAGACATGTTACTGGGGAATAAGGTTTCTTCATAGGTTTGTTAATAAGATAAACAAATTTAAAATGGGTTTCATAGGAAAGCATGGGGCTATTTTATTGCAGTTTAGGAAAAAAATCACAGACCAGACAATCTTTACATCATAACAAGTTTGGGGAGAAGGAGATGGAGAAGAGGAAAAGAGAAAGTCATTCCTCTTGTTCTAGGTCAATAGTAGTTGACTCCAAGGTTTGTCCCCAAGCACCTATTCAAGGTGAAATGGAATAGTCAAAGAAAATAGAGAGAATGTTAGGGAAAGCATGCTTAGAAATTTAAACAGTACCTGAAGAAGGATTTAAAAGAGAGAGAAAGATTATACTTTTGCATGAAAACTGAAAAAGCAGGCTTACATAGCATAAAGATTTTCAATAGCTGCCCAGACGAAGGATTTTCTAGAATAGATAAGCACATTCTCCAGTTAAGGCATAAATATTTCTCCTATCACCTTTCCATATATTCAGGTGAATCTACTTTTCTGAGGGGTAGTCTGACTAGGTAAGAGACAAGCCTAGTTGGATCACTTTTTTTAGAGAATATACAATAGCAGTGTGCAATGTTCTAATACCTTGGACAGATCAGAATATCTCAGCACTGCAAGAGGTAGAGTTATCATTTTGACAGGAGCAGTTTCCCATTAAGCCTACTTAAAACCAAACCAAAACAGACAAACAAACAAATAAACCTCACAGTGGCTTCCAAGCATACCAATGCCAATGTATCTTCTTGTATTAGTTGGTGTTCTCTAGAGGAATTTATATAGCCTATATTGTATACTGCTTTTATATATTGTCATATACTTTTATCTTTCTTTTTTGTTTTTGTTTTTGTTTTGTTTTGTTTTGTTTTTGAGACTGGGTTTCTTTGTATAGCCCTGGCTGTCCTGGAACTCACTCTGTAGACTAGGCTGGCCTCGAACTCAGAAATCCCCCTGTCTCTGCCAAGTGCTGGGCTTAAAGGCATGTGCCACCACCGCCCGGCTACTTTTATCTTTCTAGTAGCTATTTCTCTAATTAGTTATATTTTTTATATTTAGACAATCCCGTGATATTTTTTCACTTCCATGTTTATGCTTTCCACTTCTTCTAAGTTCTTTTAACAAGTTTACTGACATATTGAAATGTAATATCTACCTGTTAAGGTAGAGAACAGAAATGTACGGACAGTACCAGAAAATAACACCCCTAGTCTCATCTGTGCCTGATATTCTTTGCTTTAAATTTAAATACTGAAGATAAAATATGCAAAGGTAACTTTACTGTAACCTAAACCTATATTAGCATGTATATTGTTATTAATTGGATGTAATCTAGAGTTCTAATTGCATAATCACACAAGTTTTGAAGAGAAGGACTTCTGATTCACTAGAGCATTAATCCTGTGATGAAATCATATGCTATTAGAAAGTCAATTGTGCTAAAAAATATAATGAGGGTTATGCAAATATAATTGAATCATGTGGACATTTTATTGTCTAACTCCCACTCTATAATAATAATATAACTTTCTATTTATAGAGTGACATTCTGTAAGGAACTGCAATACAGTTAGAGAGAGTCTCAAGATGCATGTCACATTTCATCCTTACAATAGTTAATTATACAAAAGTATAGTTTCAAAAAGCAAGTTTAGTAAAAAAAATTAGCATCTCAGGTAAATAAATGATTTTAACAACAAAATAGGAACGGTATAGACAATTTTAAGTTACGTAAAGTGTTATTCACTGTATTAGTCAGGGTTCTCTAGAGTCACAGAACTATGGTAGTCTCTATGTAGTAAAGGAATTTATTGATGACTTACAGTCTGTAGTCCAACTCCCAACAATCAAGTCCCAACAATGGTCAGCAGCAGCTGTGAATGGAAGTCCAAGGATCCAGCAGCTGCTCAGTCCCACAAGGCAAGCAGGTGAAGCAGAGAGAGCCTTCCTTCTTCCAATGTCCTTATATAGGTCTCCAGCAAAAGGTGTGGCCTAGATTAAAGGTGTGTGCCACCACACCTTTAATCCCAGATGATCTTAAACTCATAGATCTTTCTATCTTAATCCTCTGGGATTCATAGCCACTATACCTCAAGATCTCCATGCCAAGATTCAGGTCAGAAACTTGTATCTCTCAGCCTCCAGATTAGGGTCAGGTGAGCCTTCTAATTCTGGATTGTAGTTCATTTCAGATATAGTCAAGTTGACAACCAGGAATAGCCACTACATTCACATAAATAATCTTGCTTCAAATGACTGGCTACCAAAAGGCTTGTGGCATGTTCAAAATGTTCTACTAAGCCCAACAATCTAATTCTTCAATATTTCCCACCCCTTTGTGTCTTCAAGTTTGGAAAAGAGCTGGAATTTTACCAACTTAAGCTTTAAACTATACTGTTTATTCTGAATTATATTGCCTAAGCTATACTGAATACTTACAAGGGATAGGAACATTGGGGCCACAGTGCACTCTGATCATCAATTAAACAGATTTATGTATCCTACATGCTAATGTCCACCATAATATGTACACACCAATGTTCTCTTAACATTTGAGTGTTTGCTATTTACATTTGCACTCTGCTGAATCCTGGAAGCTGCTTTGTTATGTGTTTTTATCAATAAATCCCTACTATTTGGCATGGCAAGTTTGCAGCCATTTATTTATTTCTTGGATTAAGTGAAGCTAGACTAAGGTAACTGACCTTGAATTTTCTTAGGATGATCTTAGCAACAGAGTGCTGTGATGCACACTTCCAGAGTTAAAGTTATATTCTGAAACCAGAGAAGATCGGGACATGAGTGATTTGGAGCAGGTGTGAGGCTTCTGCGCATGCTCTGGAAGAAGGCCAGTGTGGAGCATTTCCCCTCCAGTATTGTTCCGTGGCTCCCTAGGAAAGCAGCTTGCCAACTGAGCACTTTCATCACTTGCTCATTCAAGGGAAGCGATTTGTGTTCTTTCTCTATAACCATGGTCCGCTAGCCTCAAAATTATGAGGTTACCATTAGAGGAAGGACAGATACAAAATAGCAAACAAGTTTTTCTTCTGTTCTCCAACTAAGCTTATAGCTTATAAGACAGAGCAAACAGAGTGCAAATATGACTTTAACAAGTCAGTGTCACTAGATAGCACTATTCAAACTTTGTTAGGAGATCTGAGATCCATCAAGCGAATAAGATTCAATGTAACCCTTGCAGGAAGAGTGATTGATGAAAAAGAATGAAATGTTTATGTTACATTTTACTAAAGTTAAATGTTTTCAGACCTGGTTACACAAATTTCTTTCAACATTTGGATATTGAGGCTTTGGGCTATAGTGATGGGTCAATGCTCTTCTTCGGATTTGACTTTTAAAGTTTGCAGACATGTTAACTCTTGGCTATAATACCACTTAACTAATAGGTACCTTTGGAGATGTCTACATAATACATAATACTTTGGAGATGTCAACATTTTCAGATCAATAAGAAAATCATTAAGGTCTTCTTAATTGTTTATCTGTTTTGTATAAAGTCACCCATTTTCACCCTCCTATAGGTTTATTTAATTGTCTAGTTGAGTTTTATTTTAGATGATTTGTATTTATCAATCTATTTGTCCCTTTTGAAGCTATTCCCAAAATATAATCTACTTAAAGGTATCAACATTGCATGTGGCTTCATTTATATGGTAGATATTCAATAAATATTTGCTGACCAACAATATGAGTTTTGGCCATGCTTATTACATAAATCATTTCTGAAGGACAGTCCAAAGTGGTTCATTTTGTTTATGCCATGAGTTCTGCTACAAACAAATGGGTAGTCTTCTGGTATACACATTAGAGAAGATAAATGGAGATTTGACTTTATCATGTTATTGATGTACAAATTTCCAAATAGAATATGATTTCTCAAAAGAAAATAATACTGAGCTGTTGTTAAAATAGCAATATTGCAGTATATCAAACTGGTACAACAATGAATGTTCATGCAAGGTTTTTGATGATAAGGATAATGTTTGTTTTCAACCATTTACTTATTTAGCAAAAGACTGTGTCATTTTATTTGCTTTTTCATTATATATTTTTATTACTATTACAATATCAATATCAAACAATTCATCACAAAATTAGTAAGCTTATTAAAAATTATCAGAAAACTATAACTTATTAATCTACACCCTTTACCAAGTTTTAGGTATTAGGACTAATTACTGTAGAATTTGAATTTTGTAAGCATGTCAATAGCTCTAAGTTTATCCCATTTAATAATTCCACAATGCTAAAGAATCTCAGGAAACTTTATCTTCTATACAAACCCAAAGTTATATATATTTTACGCTCCAAGCATCACTAACGATGACAGTGATTAACATCACTCAAACTCTTCCAACTAAAGCTTTCTTTTAGAAGGGCAGTCTCAATAATTTAGCAAAGTTAGACATAAATCTGAGCCCACTGAAAACCGATATATTTTTGCAACACTCATTTTAATTAGAAGGTACAGATGCATAAGCATTCCTTATTGTAAAATCAAGTAAGAACATCTCATGGCCCAAATTTGAAATATCAGCCCAATTAACATGTTAACCCAGACAATCATGGTCCCGAAGGATATATTTTACTTGTTTGAATGTAAATTTAAAAATTTGAAAAGTACAAATAATCAGATTGCTTCATTCATAATATCGTAATTACCACAATGCCAGCATATGTCTGTATATTTGTGTATACACTTTTGTGTACATGGAAGAAATAAAGCACTTTTGAAATTGGCTAGATATTTGTCTTAACCATCAATGACCACTAGATGGCACCTAGTATTTGGCAAGCTTAACACTCCTGTGTTTTTTGTGCTTAAAATAGCTATAGCATCAGGTCAGTTCTGACAGAGCAAAAATTAATCTTGCCACAGACATGCACTCTTCTCTGTCAGATATCTAAATTTAAAAAGCATGTGACTACTTGGTCAACAAGAAAATATTTTATTTTTCCTATTACATTTTTTGAAATTTAATAAAAGAATTTATAATTTAAAAGTATATATTTTTTAAATACCTGAAATGCATCATTTTAAAATGTGGATTTGGAGTATTTTAAAGTGAATGTGTCAATTTTTGAAAATGAGTGTTTCATTCTGTGAAAGCTAAGTGTAAACAACCTTGATGAAGATTCTGGAATCGTAAGTGACCTAACACTATTTAGAACAGTGTACTTTCTCATTTTCTCGATAAAATATTCTTTAATAATTTATTAGTAGTATATTTTGACTTCTCTGTTCAGCTTTTTCTTCTGGGTCCCAGATCAGAATATAGGTATGTTTGCAGGGCTTGGGCACACAGCGTTCAAAAGTGACTAAAAGGTACCATAGCCCAGGGTGAAATGTTCATCTTTCTAATAAATGTGATCAGTTCTTTAAATGACCCACCTATTCATCCTGGTCAGGAACTTGGAATTTTCTTAGATTTCACCCTTGACCTTGTTTCTTACAGCAATAATCTGTCATCCTCTTTTAAATAGCCCTGGTCTGATATCAACTATTTTCTTTCCTATCCTCACCTTCTATCTGTTTCTGCCACCACACTATTAAAAAAGTTTGTCCTTGATAAATACAATTCTCATTGTTTTTATTCCTTTGCTTCTTTAAAATGATGTTCCCTTTCCTGGCTTTGACTTCACTTCTTTGCCTAGCTATCTTGTGTTCTCCCTTCAACGTTTGTACATGTGTGATGATGGCTCTAAAATAGCCATGTACAGCCAGCTGTACTATCAAATCAACACCTTCACACAATGGGCATTTGCACTTTAGTATGGTTCTGATGCAATGAGAAAATACTCATTGCAATTATTGCATGTCTAAGAAAAATAAATACACAAAATGGCAAAACACATACTCTACATATAGCTTCCATTATAAGACATTATATATGTATATATGTATATATATATGTATATGTAGTTACATCTAATAAACTTTATATAATCACTACTGTTACTTATTCTCATTAAATGCTCTAGGTTTGTCAAGTCTAAACTGAGTTATAGAAGTGTTTAAAAGATATATATTATTTGAATATCTGCCCTATTTAAAGATACTAGCATCTCAGATTGCACACTTCATCTTATTTTAACTTTGACCTACTATGCACAGTTTCATCTCTGATATGACATAAATCTTTAGTGATAAAAGAGAAGAGTGTTAGTGTGTTAATTTCCCTTAATCTGATTATTGTTTTCATGCTTAATTAGAATTTCTGTCTCAGGAGAGTGTAGATTTTCTAATAAGAATATATTTAAAAGGTGGAGAAAACATATATTAATATGAAGTTAAATATTTAGTTCATGCCGGGCGGTGGTGGTGCATGCCTTTAATCCTAGCACTTGGGAGGCAGAGGCAGGTGGATTTCTGAGTTCGAGGCCAGCCTGGTCTACAGAGTGAGTTCCAGGATAGCCAGGGGTATACAGAGAAACCCTGTCTCGAAAAAAAAATTTAGTTCATGATAGAACAGAAACTAGATTTTATCAGCACATGTTTCTATAGGTATATTGACTTATCACACTGAATTTCAAAACATAGGCAATTAATACCTTAATGAAAATCGAACAAAATATTTTTAAAAATAAAGAATATTAAAATGAAATAAAATCTTTACAGAACATGAAAGAAAAACTTTTAGCTTCATATGGAGACAGACAAAAACCCAGGATAGCTAAAACAATAATGAATAATAAAAGAGCTGATATAGGTTTTGTTGTCCCTGACCTCAAATTAACTACAGACCTATAGTAATAAAAATACCATATGTTTGGCACAAAATTTGACATAGTAATCAACTGAATCAAATTGAAGCTCCAAGCATAAATCCACATACCTATGGACACCTGAGTTTTGATATGGAACCCAAAAATAGACACTGGGGTGGTGGTAGACAGTGTCTTCAACAAATGGTGGTCATCAGAATAGATGGCTGCATGCTGAAGAATGCAAATAGATACATATTTATCATCCTGCACAAAACTTAACCTTAATTGTATCAAAGACCTCAACATAAAACCAAACATACTGAAGCTGAAAGGGGAGAAAGTGTGAAATGGTTCTGAACTCATCAGCACGTGAAAAAATTTCTGAACAGAACACTGATATTATAGGCACTAAGATCAACAATCAGTAAATGGGACCTCATGAAACTAAAAAGCTTCCATAAAGCAAAGGGCACCATTGTTTGGCTAAACTATGTACGTATACATATGTATACATATGTGTGTATGTATGTGTGTATGTGTGTGTATGTATAATGTTTGTATTGGATATTTATTTTTATTTCAAATGTTACCCCCTTTCCTGGTTTCCCCTCCGAAAACCCCCTCTCCCATCCCTCCTCGACCTGTTCACCAACCCACTTGCCCCTGCTTCCCTGTTCTGGCATTTCCCTACATTGGGGCATTGAGCCTTCACAGGATCAAGGGCCTCAGAAAGGGTACAGAAGGCCCAAATTGGGATCCATCTCAAGGGGAGGTTCCAAGGCCTGACACTATGGTGTGCTTACAAATAGGATCCTAGCATGGTTGCCCTCCCAGAGGGCCAACAAGCATACTTATACCCAACTAATGGACTGAAGTCATGGACCCCTTGGCTGAATTAGGGAAAGGGTGGAAGAAGTTGAGGAGGAGGGTGACCCCATAGAAAGACCAGCAGTCTCAATTAACCTGGACCCCTGCGATCTCTCAGACACTGAGCCGCCAACTAGTCAGCATACCCTAACTGGTATGAGGCCCCAGACACATATACAGCAGAGGACTGCCTGGTCTGGCCCCAGTGAAAGAAGACACACCTAACCCACAAGCGACTTGAGGCCCCAGGGAGTGGGGAAGCCTGGCAGGGCAGGGTGGGGCTGACAGGGTGGGGACATCCTCTTGGAGATGGGATGAGAAGGAAGGGCTTGCGTAACTGTCAGGAGGGTGGCCTGGGAGGGGGATAACAACTGGACTGTAAAAAAGTCATTAAAGATAATTTAAAAAGGGAGGAGTACAGATCTAAACAGAGAATTCTCAGAAAAGGAATCTCAAATGATAAACACTTAGAAAAATGATCAACATCCTTATCCATCTGTGCAATCCTATCTACGATTCCATCTTACACCTGTCAGAATGGCTAAGATAAATAATACAAGTGGCAAGGAGAATACTCATGGTAGAAGTGGAAATTTGTTTAGCCCTTATAGAAATCAGTGTGGTGGTTACTCAGGAATCAAGGAATTGATCTATGTCAAGATCAAGCTTTACTACTCTTGTGCATACAGAGTATGCTTCATTCATTCCCAAGGCTGCTTTATTCTACCTCACAGACACTTACACAATCAATCATGTTCATAGCTGCTCTGTTAATAATAGCCAGAAATTGTCAGCAATCTAGATATCTACAACAAATATCTGAATGGATAAAATATGATGTGTTTACACAATGTAATATTTTTCAATTATTAAAAAATTAAATCATTAAAAAAAATTAAATCATGAGTTTTGCAGATAAATGGATAGAAATAGGAAAAGAAATCATGAATGAGGTAACCTAGACCCAGAAAGACAAATATGGTATGTTTTTGTTCATATGTGGAAGTTAGCTGTTAAGGCAATGATAACAAAGCTAAAATCAGTAGAACCACAGAGCTTAGTTACACAGTAAGACTCTAACAACAGACAGATAGATTGTCCTAGAAAAGGGAAATAGAATATAAATAGCTATGAATTGGGCCAGCTGGAATGAGAAGATCAAGTGGAGAGGTTGAAAGAAGAAGGAATCATGAAGGGAGTATGGGGAGAGGCAATTGAAAATAAGGGCCACATTAGAGAAAGTCAGGAAACCTAATAGAATAGAAGCTCCCTAAAGTAAATAAACAAATGCATGTAGGGGTAATCTAATGAGATTGCCAAATAAGAATAGAGACAGAGCCCCAACTGGAGATCTCTTATTACCAAATGAAGCTTCCAGTATTGGATTTGGTTACATCTAATTGAGTTCTTGGCCAAAGGGGTGCCATGAGACTCTGCAAACAAATCAGGCCATGGTCAAGACTAAAGACTGTAGAATACACTCTCCACAAACTGACACAAGGCTCCACTGCTGAAGACCACACTGACACAACTTATTGAACACAGAAAAATTCAGCTGATACCTATATATATTCTTCACCAATAAGTACTAGTATCTTTGGTTCAGAAGAGGTACACTACATGCTGCCAAAAGAGAGTCATGAATTCCAAAATGGTGCTCAAGAAGCTTCAGATCTTTAGTGGTGTTCTGCCTGCAAGATATGTTAGTACAATGGGTGGCACAAAGCTTATTGGTGAATCATTCAATGAGAAATTTGATTTAAATCTTTGTCCCCAAGTTGTAACCCATACCCAAAGCTGCTTGTCTGACGAAGAACCAGAGATAGATAGCTTGGGGAACTACGGTAAAACCAAATACTTCTGTTTCAGAAAAAAAAAAGGTAGCAATAAAGTGACTCCTAATATAATTATTTTCTGATCATAGGTCAGTGCGTTCTCAGCCATCAAAAGGGAAGCTTCATCCTGCAGCAGGTGGGAATAAATATAAAAATTCACAGCCAGACATTATGCAGAGAGACCTTGGGATACCCAGCCCTAACTGAGATTTGGAGTTCAGGGAACCCTGTGGAGGATGAAGCACAATGAGTGTAAGAGCCAGAGGGGATATCAAGGAAGCATGACCCTCTAAGTGAACAGGATGGACTCACATATGTTGTATGTAGAAATAAGACAGTTCAGAAAGCAGATAACTAATAATTCAAAAAAACTTGAAAAGACTTAACTTGTAGGAAGTAAGGTATCTGATAACATTGACCAGAGAGCTATCATTAGCAATAACATGTCAATTTATTTTTTTTTAAAAAAGAAGAAAAAATAATATTAAACAACATCTTTAACTAAAAAGAATGAAAACTCAGACAATTTTTTGACATTATGTTAAGTTACTACTTGATGGTATTACTATTTTTATGACATCAAATCCATAGATTAGAAAGGAAGAGAAAACTCCATCTTAGGAAACTACATAAGTTAAATTAAACCAAATTCAATTGAAACTAAAGTAAGTCAAAGAACCAAGATATTAAATATGATGAAAGAAATAAATGGACAATTAAATAGAAAACAGTATCAGTGAAGAAATCAATTCACTTTAATTTTCTAAATTTAAATTCACTTGTATACTGGCAGCAACAATTACTTTAATTTTGCATTTAAAAATTAAGCAAGACAATGTATACTCAGTGTCAAGCCAAGTACTTATCTCTTAGGAGGGACTTAAAGCTTGAAGCCACCATGACGGTGATTATATGCCTCATCTGTAGAGATATCTTCATCCAGCAACATGGCTGCTCTAACAAGGGATCACATCCAAAAACCTTTTAGATCTATGTGATCTGGCTGGAATGACATACCTTTAGTCCCTCTGACTGAAATACAGCTATGCTTTTAGTATACTCCTTTAATTCCCAACCATCCTGATAACTGAAGGGCAGACAGAGTGAGGAGTCAGAAAAAGATTTAATAGAATCAGTCAGAGATAGGATTAGGACAACTATCATGAGGACAGGAAAGAGACTACTAAAGAGTACTGTAGGGAGAGAGAGGTAGTTCATTTCAGTTTGGAGCAGTTCAGTTTCATACAGTTTAGTTGAGCACTGTTGAGCTCAGATGAGATCAGTTCAGTCAGGAGCAGTTCATTTCATTCAGCTGTGTTCAGTTGAGTTGAGTTCAGTTGAGTTCATGGAGTTCAGAGACGATTTTTCTGAGCAGAGCAATTCAGCCAGAAGCAGAGAAGCCAATTTTAATCAGTCAGCTTGGAAAGGAGTTTGAAGCAGAACAGCTTAGTTAAACCAGCCAACCAGAGTTCAGAAAGGAGTTAGCAGAGGGTGAGCTTATTCAGCTGTACGCCTCTGAGGTTAACAATTACACCTGACAAATAAAAGTTACTTTTACACTCATCTCCAAGGTGGTCCCTTCTAGTAAAAGACAATGGAACTTGTAATTGTTTTCTCCTCACAGCCATCAACAAGATGTTGT
>NW_022196903.1:10379140-10383212 GCF_008632895.1 Mastomys coucha
ATCATCGGCTACGTGGCAAAGCATAATAGGCTATGAGAAATCATGCCAGCTTGCATCATAAACTAGAGCCACACAGCTTTTCCAACTAAGGCTTGTTTATCTCAATGCTCTCTGCTCTGACCAGAGTCCAGGTGTTCAATATATATGTATAGGGTGGCAGCTGCAACTCCCCACATTGTATGAAGACTGCTCTTTTCTGTTCATTTCAGTCTTATGGATTCAGTCTCTAAATGACTTTGGAGCTCATGACTTTTTTTATCCAGCAGAGGCAAATCCAGAGTTACTCTCTGGCAGCTCTTAATGTTCTTTGCAGACTTCAATAAAGTCTCCTGCAGAGTCTCTTGCTACCTTGTTTATTATTATTATTATTACTATTATTATTAAAATATCATAGACTTCCTGACAGAGTTTACCCTTTCTATCACAATGATAAATCACATCTATATATACACATCATAGTCCAAAAATAGATGGCCATAGAAACTTCAGGTGATAGAATAATAACATAGTGTTCATCTTGTTAAAATCTACTTGCTATTTTCCTCTTACAAGATACTTCTATATTTATCAGCCTAGTAATTTTGACACAGAAGTACAAAAAAGGCTTAGTTGTTTAGTTAACTCAAATTTACTCTTCATCTAACATATCGTTTTCTTTCTCATACCATTATTCTTTTCTCTTGATGCTCCTTAATCACACCAACTACATTACTCAAAATTAAATGCCTAGCCTGTATTCTTTGTTTGTTCAGAGTTCCTTTTATGGAGGATTGTGTGCAGTTGGAGAGGTTATTTACTTAGACAGAGTCCCCAGATAACTGGAAAATGCTATCATCATACATGTACCATGGGTATGCCACAGGGGTCTAGTTCTTTCACTTGATATTCTCAGAATGAGATCCTCTTCTGCTAAGTACTATCCAGTAATTCAAGGAGATATATGTCTTACCACACCCTTATATCATGTTCTGAGTTCACAGCAGCATTAAAAAGTTAGACCCTCTCTTTTCTGAAGAATGTCGCACAGGTAGCTTTCATACCAACTAACATGATAAAACTCTGTTCTTGTCCATTAGAAATCAATCATTGGAAGCAAACTCCTCCAGTCTGATTTACTATTGAAATTAGAAGCTTCTCTTCTTTATAAACATCCAATCTTCCACAAAAGGACTCCAAGAACTTCCTATGCCTATTTATTCTACTTCTCAATCTACTGTGTCTGCTCAAACCTATTATTCAATACTTAGTTTTGTTGTTATTATTAATTAGGTTTGTTGTTATTTTGTTTGTTTGTAGGATACTGGTGCAACTCTAGCATTTCATTCTTCTTGCTAGCATTATTGTTAGTGCCTAGAAAATAAAGGACAGTAGAAGGATTGCTCCAAAAGGAAGACAGATGTATTTGATTTCTCCTATCTTGCTTCTCTCCTTACTATTTCTCTTGATTCCCTCATATCAGTGATGTTTCATTGATAAGGTAATGATGGCATCCAGTAAAAGCAGCTGAATCTTCTTTATAGATTTCAAAGATTTACAAAACTATCTTCATCACCACATATCCTTCTATCTTTTGCACTCCAATAGCACTATGCAGGGTGTATGCTAGCAATTTGGCACTTATCTTTCAGAAGTCTGGATCTACGTTTTCTTTTGTATTCTGCTCCTCTAATCCAAGAAACTTTTAGCTCTTAATAATTTCAGCCATTCCCCTATTCTCTTTTAGAGGCTCACCCTGGAGTTGCTAGCTCATTGAATCCCTAGAGTTCTTTGTTAGACTATAATTAAGAGCTAGCTAAGGCCTAAATGCTTATATTAAATTATTGTGTTCAAATAACTAGTGTGATTTTTATTGCTTGCCTTTATTAGAGGATCTTTCTGTCTTGGTGAAAGTACATGGTTTTGGGGGGTAGAAGATTTTTAGGTGCTGACACAAAGACAACTGTGTCATTGAAAAATTTCACTCCCACATAAAGTTGCAACTCATGAATTCTCTAGTTCCAAAGAATCCACAGATGCATTCAATCTTCTACCACCTAAATGTTCTATCAAACCCCAAGAGGATGGGCATCTGGAAATCAAGAGTAGAGGAGGTAACATGCTCTCAGGTGTGGGTTTGATGAGCCTCTCCTCTTCTGCTGCGAGGGAATGTTTATTACCCTGTTCTTATAGGATAGACAGGGCTATCACTACACTGTCCTGCCTACTACATTATCAGGACTGTTGGACAAAAATATGTGTGCCTCAGAGCAGTCAGTTACCACATCGCACCTAGAGTTAAAGAACTAGCCTAAAACTGTTTCTTCTTTTCCTCTCAGACTGTCATTATCTTGTGCTGGCACCAAGATAAAAAAAAAATGTGATTCTGTCTTAGGTTTAGGCTTGTTTCATGTAACATGACAATATCCTACTGTATACATTTCCCTGCAAGTGACATGATTATATTCTTCTTTATTATTGAATATTGTGGTATATCTATATCTATATATAATGTGCATATGTTTGTGTATGTATGTCTTATACAATACAGCCTTTTGTGAGAGAAAATCTTCCCCTTGAATCCACCAACAGACAGTAGTACAATAGGCACAAAAAAGAATAAGTATTAAGTCTATAAAATTACAAATAAGAACCAATGACAGCATATAAATGAATGAAAGTGAACAGCAAAAGGAAAGTGTAAGCAAGAATTTAATGAAACCACCAAACTGGGTCAGTCTAGAGGTAGAAGAAAGGTTTGCTGGGGAACAAACTATCAAGGTTCTCTTTCTGTTTCTGAGTGAGGAAAGAGGCAAAATGGTGGAACAACAAGTGGATTTTTATATGACAGTCATTAGTGTGGGGTCTTTGAGCTGATGCAAGCTGTTGGATTGACTTGGAACTAGAAGCCCCTGCCCAAAGTAGTTCACTGTGAGAGCACATACTGGAGGTCTTGGTAAATAGAAACTCATCTTAGAGATTTCTGAAGAATTATGAATTTAAATTCTTGTTTACCATCCCAAAAATTCTTCCATTTACCTATTCATCATCCTATTTAGGATATTGTCATCAGTACTGTCATTTTAGGGGATGACTTTGAATGTAGCATAAAGGAGTTGAAAGATTGAAACCAATTTTGGATAATGATATTTTTCTGAACCTACCAAAACAATGGCAGTATCCTGAATAAACTTCAAAGTCTCAGAGACTGGGGAGTTGAGACTCTAAGGATTCAAGGGAGGTCACTTTAGCCAAAATGCACAATAATTGGAGGGGAGACAACTCTCAGAGTCCACTCCACCTGTAGTAGATAGACAGGGCCCCAAGTGGAGGGAGGGGCTTACCAAACCACAATCAAGATTTCTGACCCAGTATTGTTCCTTTCTAAAATAACTGCAAGGAAAACTATGGAGAAGAGACTGAAGGAATGGAGGCCCAGTGACAGGCCCAAATTGGGATCTGTTTCATGGGAGCACTCCAAGACCTGACACTTACTGACGCTATGATGTACTTACTAAAGACGGGACCCTGGCACGGCTGTCCTCTGAAAGGCTCTACCAGCAGCTGACTGAGACAGATGCAGATACTTACAACCAACCATTGGATTGAAGTCGGGAACCCCTGTGGTTGAATTAGGTAAAGGATTGAAGGAGATGAAGGGGGGAGCAACGATTAAAATCTCAAAGCCCACCTCTAGTGGCACACTAGTCCAGCAAGGCCACAACTATTATATCAAGGCTACACCCTTTGTAGTCTTTTCACAGAAGATCATTCCTTAGTGATCAAGCATTCAATTATATGAGACTATGGGGATCAGCCTTACTAAAAACACCACAGTCTTTAAGTTGTCATAGTATTTTATTCCAGCAATAAAAAAAGTAAAGGAGAAAGATATTATAGAAGGATGTCCACTAATTTTGTTGCTCCATGTCCATTAGTGTTGATATTGTTGGATTTACTGTGGTGGAAATGATAGATTCTGTGAAGCTGACCTTTGTCCATCTAATGCTCTCACAAAATTTAGTATTTCCTATGTTCTATGATCTAGAATGATTTTATTCCTTTTTGAGTTATTTCCATATATATATATATATAT
>NW_022196903.1:10383222-10395904 GCF_008632895.1 Mastomys coucha
TATATATATATATATGAATGTGAATGTGTTGTTTTATTCTGTATTTGTCTTTTCGCTAGGACTTGTCAGACATTTCAGTTGAGACCAGAGATTATATTAGC
Source organism: Mastomys coucha (assembly GCF_008632895.1). Classification (NCBI taxonomy): domain Eukaryota; kingdom Metazoa; phylum Chordata; class Mammalia; order Rodentia; family Muridae; genus Mastomys; species Mastomys coucha. The sequence continues at coordinate 10,383,324 of NW_022196903.1, forward strand.
ATCATCACTGGAAGAATATAGCCTTTTTTAAAAAGTGATATTCAATGCCATCCAAATATTTTAAAGCATATGGCTTGTAGACAAGATCAGTACCATTAATGACACCAAATGAATCAAACTTCATGCACATCCCAAACTTTAGTGTACTAGCAGAATGGGAAAGCAAAGTCCCCTACAGGAAGGAAAGCAGAATATACCAGGGTAGTCTATTTAGTCACTTAAACAATGAAAGAGGGTAAAACAGAATTTTTTAAACATTTTCTTATGTTCCCTTTATTCTTCCTCATTTAAGTTACAGTCATATTATATAAAATCTATTCTACTACTGCTGCTCTCTCAAACCTACTGTGCAAAATTATTTTCTCCATTCACCAGAAGGAATGGATAGAAAAGCCCATGACTTTTTTTTTTAGTTGCTCATAGGTAATAATGATATAAATTTAACACATAATCAGTCACAAGAAAAAAATCTGGTGAGATGGCTCAGCAGATAAGAGCACTGACTGCTCTTCTGAAGGTCCTGAGTTCAGATCCCAGCAACCACATGGTGGCTCACAACCACCTGTAACGAGATCTGACACTGTCTTCTGGTGTGTCTGAAGACAGCCACAGTGCACTTATTTATAATAATAAATAAATCTTTGGGCTGGAGCGAGCAGGGACTGAGCGAGTGGGGTTGACCAGAGCAGGACCAACTGGAGCAATTAGAGGTCCTAAATTCTATTCTCAACAACCACATGAAGGCTCACAACCACCTATACAGCTACAGTATACTCGTATATATAAAATAAATAAATAAATGCTTAGGAAAAAAAGAATCAAAAGGTTTGGTTCATGTAATTCTCAAATTTCCTACTTAAGAATGGTCCTTTGGCCTCAGTTGAGCTGCTGAAGTTTGTTACCTGTAAAGGGAAAGGTTAAATGTCGGTTCTTTCTCTATGCCCTGTTTTTTTTTTTTTTTCTTTTTCTTTTCTTTTTTTAAATATCCTACTAGGTGGTCTAACTCTAGGGCATGGAGTAGTTGGCAAATATTGTCTTGGGGCTTTAGCCAAAACAGAGTCAGAAATAGTTCGGATTTTACATCCTGTTGCATATCCGTGGTAGCACAACTAAAACACACGATTTTCCTATAGCTCTCAACTCCATGTTGTAAGCTGAGATGAGGAATTCAAGGGCATGAACTAGAAAAACAAAGTGGGCACATTTGGGCTTTTTACAGGAAATACCTAACCACACATGTCACAATCAGCTACAGTGCTTCCTAAACTTTCCCACCACCTTAGCCAGAGTTACTGAAAAAGAAGGTAAAGCCCTATAGGATATGAGGTGTTAGCCTAAAGAGACGCTTTCATTTACGATTTTCAATAGTCTCATGTCTTATTAATTAAAACATACATAGTTTGTATTTTAAACCATAATGCCTCTGTTTATTTTTGGCAGATAAATTATGAATTTTCTTTAACAATTTCCTTAATACTCTTGTTCCTGAGGTTTGTACTCTTAACTTCTGCTAAACACATGCAAAATTGCCCACATGTAATCACCATAAATCTACAAAAATCCTGATGCTCATGTAATTCTAAATAAAGTAGACTTTAGGGCTTGTGTTTTCTTATATTTTCCTTGATAAGAAACCATTTAAACTGTTTTTGTTTAGGAGAGAATTTTTAATTGTGACTCAAGGGAAAATAAATATTTATTTTTCAGGAAAAGGTATATTATCCAAATAATCACCCGAAATTATATTCCACAATCCCCTCTTTTGTTTTTGTCTCTTACTATACTTCCTTGAAGTCTTGATGCTTCATGGACAACTCAGCTTAAAGCAGAAATCAGCAGTGCAGTTGGAAAGAGAAATACATTTTTACTCATTTTGAAAAAATTGGTCTTGCAAGAGAACCAAGCTAACAGTCGTGCTGTGTTGAGAGCACACTTACAAATTTATTCCATGCTAGTTGCTCTTCTATACCTGTTGGGAATCCATTTACCTTTAGAACCTATCTATATTTTCTCTACCTATAACTCCTGCAGTAATGGGAATCAGAGCTCCTTGCACAACTCTATAAACTCAGTGCTGAAACTCTAGTGAGACAGGTACTCAAAGATAAGTGGAAGCTATTCAGTTCTATTTCAGTTCAAAAAGCTAGCTTCTACCATTCCAGGATAAATATCCCTGAAGGGTTATCAGTGAAGTTAATATCACTGTGCAATGAACAGTTGTACAACCTAACTGTGAAATTCGACCGAGGAGGAACAGAGACTAAGTTTGTTAGCTAGTTTTAAGTTTTAGAAATAACAATAGCAACTAAAAATAAAACCTCAAAATCCACATTTAACCATAGATCTGAGAAGCTTAGTACTGATATGTCATAGTGAAAATTCATCTCATCGTCTGAATGTTTGCATATTCCTGACCCAAAGATATCATACATCAAATCAAAGGTGAGCTTGCAGAAAACGCAAACTCATGTCAAACCGTAACCTTCTTGAATAAGTATTTGAAAGTTGAATATCACCACATAGAAATACATTATCGATACTGAAGTTCTTGAAGGACTGGATAAAGGCACAGTAGACCCATAATGTAAGAAAAAGATTATCTAAGCAGGAGGAGGGGGGAGGGAACAGGGGATTGTTTTAGTTTTTTTATTTTATTTTATTTTTCTTATTTTATTTTCTTTATTTTTTCCTTTTCTTTTTTTTTCTTTTCATTTTTTTTTTTTTTTTTTTTTTTTTTGGAGGGGAACCTGGGAAAGGAGGTATTGTAAATAAGAAAACATCTAATAAAAAAAAAGAAAAAGATTACAAGTCCTAGGGTACAATAGTTTGTTAACAGTACAAAGGATAGATTTTTACTACAGCTCTCTCGTGACTCTAAAGCCATAAAGCACCAAGGCCAACAGCAGCATTGAAAACATTATTAGTCATTTATTTAGAATAAATTCCAAATCTGATCAAAATGTTTTGGGGAAAATAATCTATATTTATATGAGACAAGGCACAACTTCTGTACATCCTATTTCTGGCCATGTTTGGGTCTTATTTGTAGTCCCTGTGTGATAACTCAGATTGAATACTCTGTGGTAAATGATAGAGGCACCATGGTTTGAGTTCAGGACCATATTTGGCTCAAGTGATTTGAGGTAACTGAAATTATTTATTAAGACTTTATTTACAGTAAAATATGAAAGTCCATAAACCTGAATTTGCAGAGTATTTCAGGGAAACTTAGATCTGAGTAAAGCCAAGCACAGTGAGGTGGGAGATAGTTTGGACCACAATGAACATAACACACTTGTAATTGAGGGTCAAGGAAGGAGGAAGGAGTGGGCTGACTGGGCTGCAAACTGCAGAACATTTCTGCAAACGCTCTCCCAAGCCAAGGGACAATTTCCTGGACAAAATTTTCCACCAGAGAAGTTGTGCATCAAGTAGTAATGGCTGACTCCACACATCCTACTCAGTTTTTTGGCATGCAAATGTATAAAAGTTACTCTGACAGCTCTGGAGAACAGGCTAAGCTATGCAAATCCTGACTTACCATAGGGAGCAGAGCAGTTCAATTTGGAAGGAAGTGCTACAGCAAAAGCCATCATAAACTTCTATTTTCCTAAATATCTTCTTAGAGTTAACTAGTCTTGTTTTAGCCAGGACACATCCCATTTCTAACTATCTTCCTTTCTACCTAACAAACCATATACTTTAAGGTATAGAAAACATGATCACTGCAAACGAATAAATGGTAAGAACATGGCTTTGTTAGGCCAGCACATTGCGTCTGGTGATAGAAAACAAGATAAAAATTGTCTTGGTTGACAAGGGCAGAACTCCTGCCTCTGGTTTTCTTATAAAATTACCTTGAATGGCGTTTTGTCTTGATGTATATTTCTTTAAGGATGATTGAGTTTAAAGAATCTATCTGGCTATCATAAGACAAGATAAAATATACAAAAGTAGAGCTTATGAGCCAATTATAGATCCTACCAAATTGGATACCTTTATATCTTCAGAAATATCAGAGATTTTGTTTGTTTGTTTGGGGGTTTTGTCTGTTTTGTTTTTGTAACCAGGTAATGTAAAAATGTAAGATACTGACAAAGAACATTGCTTGATAAACTAGGGAGATAAATTGAGACTCTATGAGACCTCTGTTACAAAGACTGAGATCTGGGGTGTTTATTCAAGTCTGTTTCTATAATGGAGACAGATACAGGACTAATTTTAATTTATTTTGATTTTATAACCTTTGAAGTAATTTGGATCTATCTCTTTTTGGCTTTTTATCATTTAGTGTTCAAAACAGGGTAAACCATGAAATCAGAGTTTTCAAAAATATTGTATATGAAACTTCATGACTCAGCTTTTTCTGGTTTTCACCAGTACTTTATAGGTTTCAGGTGTGAGACAGGTAAAACACTGTTCACTAGTGAGTGTACTTGCCTCGGAGTTCAATACCAGTGTTTCTCAGAGATTTTACCATCGACCTCATTACTTATTTATATTTTCTCTCCTTTTTTTCCCACTTTGCAGATAATTGCTACTTAATTGATCCTGCTTCTATGCAAACCCAGTCACAAGACACACCGCTAAACAGGAATCATTATTCTGTGTGTATGTTGTAGATTTCCTTAAGAGAGTAGCTGGGATAAGCGAAGTCATTAGCAGTTTATTTGGCACCGAGCACTTAGGAAAAGCTCTGTGGAAAGCACATCCACAGCCGGGATGGAACTGGGCAATTAACGCAGGACTCCTGTACTTTGGAGTGTTAGCATGGGAGTAAACAGCGGCAGCTGCGAAGTGTTTGTGCTGTTGGCATGCACGCTCTGTTCTGACATATGCAAATACCACTCGTGCTTACAGAACCTGCAAGCCCTATTGTACCATGACCTCACTGACGAAGCCCTATGTCAGAAGCGCTTCATTTGCACTGAGTGCTATTAATTATTAACAAGCCAAGACCACCTCTTTTTGCTATTAGAGCTTTACAGAAAGCCAGGTGAGAGCATACACAAACAAGTCAATGAGTCTCTAGTTCTCAGTTTGACTTGACTACAGCTCTCTTCTTGCCAGAGGACTCCCGGGAAACAGAGAACAGTTAATGCCAGAGAAAGCAAAAAGCTGCATCAAGAGGGTGACAGATGGCATCACCTGCACAATATAGGCACACACACACACACACACACACACACAGACACGAGTAGGTTTTTGTCCACAGCACTGAGTAAACCATGGGTAAAATCCAGGGATTTCCTGTAAATAAAAGTGAATGCTGGTCTTGGGATAGATTTGTACCTAAGAACTCCTTTCTTGGTTATTCCTGATCCTCACCATAGAGGTAGAAAATGAGTGTTCACTACAGAAATTGCAATTAGAAGTAAACAGCAAGGTTTTCTGTCACCTTATCATTAAAAGACATACCATAGCTCCTAGCATGCACAACCCTTATCTCTGGAAAATAGTAAGACTTCATGGTCTAAAGTAACAATTCCTTCAATTTCACTGTCAAGAATTGTTAAGATTTTTCACCATAAACAAGATGCCTTTAAAATACCTCAGGCCATGTAGCTAAGGCTGGTATGGAACTCACTAGGTAGCCAAGGCTATCAAAATGCATAGGACTCCCTCCCTCAGCCACTTTAGTTCTGGGATTTCAGGCCAAAGCCACCATATTTGTATGTGTAAACATGACAAAAATGATAACACTTCATAAAAGCAGTGGCCACAAAGCTCTCTCTGAGCTCTCGCTCTTTTTTATTGTATGTTTTATTTATTTACATTTCAAATGTTATCCCCTTTCCCGGGATTCCCCTCCACAAACCCCTATCCCCTCCCCCTACTTCTATGAAGGTGCTCCCTCCCTCACCCACCCACTCCTGCCTCCCCTCCCTGGCATTCCCCTACACTGGGGAATCCAGCCTTTACAGGACCAAGAGCTTTTCCTCCTATTGATGCCAAACAAGGCCATCCTCTGCTACACATGCAGCAGGAGCCATGGGTCCCTCCATGTGTGCTCTTTGGTTGGTGGTTTAATCCCTAGGAGCTCTGGTTGGCTGATATTGTTGTTCTTCCTATGGGGTTGCAAACCCCTTCAGCTCTTTCAATCATTTCTCTATCTCTTCCATTGGTGACCCTGTGCTCAGTCCAATGATTGGCTGAGAGCATCCACTTCTGTATTTGTCAGGCTCTGGCAGACCTCTCAGGAGACAGCTCTGCTCTTTCTGAATACACAAATTACTTGTTGCTAAATTGGCCAAAAGCTAATGAGTAATGGATGGTTGGGGTTTTGATCATTGTTTTTGTTTTATTTTTAATTATTTGAATTACAATAAAATATACTTTCAGGATGAGAGAAGAAAATTGCCATATATGTGTATATATACACATATACATATATATAATATTCTATATATAATATGTATATATAATATTCTATAAAGGATATATATATTGTGAGCATGATTTCTAGGATTTTAAGTGTTACAGACTTCTTATATTTTTCACTGTAGGCAACATTTCAGTCCACTGTAGCAAAACAAGTTAATATGAACCATTAGTGTATTATTAGTGTACTTTTCTATGGAGATCCTTAAGTTTACTTTGACCTTTAACAGAACCCCTGTTTTCATGTATGGAAGAACTGAGTGAAGCTTGTTAAGGTAAAGGACTGAAAAATGCATCAGAGAGGGATTATGCTGAAATTCTGTCTCCTCTGCACTAAATGTAATCAGCTGCACAGGATATGAAGCAGGTTTGTCACTCTTCGCTCCTCACATAACTAGGTGGAAATAGCAAAAACTAAACTTTGGGCAAGGTGTAGCCCTCAATTCATTCATAATCTTAACAGCATTTTTCATCTGTGACCATAGGCTTGTTTCCTTGTTCTGTTTTTAAATTACTGTCTGGAAAAGGGGTTTTAAAGTTCCCACTATATTCTGACCAGGACTTTCTTATCTGCAGCTCAATGACTGCAGATGCCCACAGGAGCTGTGAATGTGGCTTCACCCATTGGTAGGAAGCTTCCCACTGTAATGTCTAAAGGTTAAATATCCCTCTAACATACTGAGTATAACGTTTAATAAATCAAGGTGCATTGGTTTTATCCATTGAGACAGAATTACATTTTTAAGAACTTAAGTAATCAATATCTTCTACAAAAAATTAAATTGAGTTTGAGATACAGGAAAAGTGGAAAGGGAGTAAGGAGTGATGCTGTGCAGTATTGTTTATATGTCTTTAAATTTAGAGCTGATGTATGCTCCAATGGAATAGGAATGCTGAGAAAATATTATCTAAGTACTGCGTTGACTCCAGTAAAGTAAGATTAATCTAATTTTCACATCCCATATTAGCTATGTTTGTGAAACTGTTACCTAATACCTGACATAAACAATGGAAGAAAGTTTTATTTTGGCTTACATTTCACATGGAAGTCAGTTTATCATGACATGCAAGGCCAGGAAAAATAGCTCTCACAAGTCCAAGAAGTATAGAAAAGAAGAATTCAGCCATAGATAGGTTGAGTTCAGTCCCTAGTTAGCTGTTTCCAACAGCCAAAACTCAGCACCTAAAGGCTTAATATCCTTCAAAAGCAACCCCACTATCTGGGTCCCAAGCATTAAAAGTATAAGACTATAGAAAGCATCTCATATTCTAGCATCTCATATTCTAATTATGTCAGAATCCTAGATTCTGGGCTATAGTGAAGGGAGAGTCATGATGTCTTTCACTTTTCTGCATATCTATGAGCAGAGATCTTTGTTCCATATTATCTTTTTAAGGATGATTTTATTGGGACAATTCATGAAGGTAAAGGTGATTAGCTTCTCCTTAGGGAGAGAATGATTTGCTTATTGTCTGACAAAAATAGTATCTCCCTTTAGGTTATAAGTAGAGGTGCCAAGTATAAGTGCTGTATTGCTAGCACCAGACTTTACTGGAATACAACACATGGCATGTGTGGTTATTTGCTTTTCCCTATTAAAGATAAGTGTCAAAGGCCCAGAAAAAAAAAACATACCCTGTTTTTCATGCATGGGTAGTGAAGATATCGGTGACAAAGGAGTTTCATATTCATATATAGATTCCTGTATCCATAATATGTTCCTGGTTAACTTGATAATTCCCAGGTAAGTCTCAGACTGATCATAATTCATGAAAATTTGATGATGAATACAGGATATCAACAAAGATTCAATTTTTGGAATAAGAAGGATAATGACCTCATGTGGTGATTATCAACGTATAAGAAAAATGTGGCTGGATTAAGTGATGTTATATGGGGAAATAAACTAAATATTAAGTGTAAAAATACAAAGCAGTCAGAAATACTCTTTAAGCATTTTCTAGAGGTAAGTAACCTAGATGTAACTGAGAGATAAATGGTATAGTGTCCTATTATCTATTATTATTGGACTATTAAAAGTTGGTTATGTGAGGCAGGAAAGATAGCTCAGCAGTTGGGAATGCTTTCCACTCTTCCAAGAACAGAATTCTGTTCCAGGAACCTACGTCAGTTGACTCACAACTGCTGATAACTCCAACTCTATGGGAGTAAGATGCTTCTTGCTTCAGCAGGCACCTGAACTCAGGTGTGCGCGTGCCCACACACACACACACACACACACACACACACACACACACACACTTGCAGTTTCAAATTTTAAATTCTTAAAAACAAATTCGTTGTGAACAAATTACTGAATAAATAGGACCACAAACAGGCGTGTAGCTGGTAACCTAGCTGCTCCTAACTCTTCCCCTAAGGAGTGTTTACTATGGGGATCCACCATTATATTACACAGATGAATTCCCCATCATTACAGGAGAGGACTCTTATGTTTCTACCCCACTGATGCCAAACCTGTGACCACTAACAAAATGCACCTCACATGTTCTGGCAGGGAGGATTATCTTTGAAACTTTTGGGGATTTTTTCCTTCATATAACTTTTGATTCACCACCAACTACCTTGCGAAGCTTATCTATGGGTGCCTTCTTACCATTCACAGTGCCTGCCAGCCAACCCTGACCTCCTGACCTCCTGACCTCCTGACCTCCTGACCTCCTGACCACTAAGAAGTGTCAGGTATTTCATTTGACGTTGCCTCACAACTACAAGATGTTGGTAGTCAATGGTGTTTTTGTTTTTGTTTTTGTTTTTTTTTGTGTGTGTGATTGTGGATTGAATGTGAAATTATTTCCCATATTCTGCAGTTGTCTGAAGATTTGTGCACCAACTGGTAGTACTCTTTTTGGAGGTTGAAAACTCCTTGGAATATTGGACTTAACCAACATAAAAACATAATGGTGAGACTAGATCAGTGGTTCTCAACCCTCCTAATGCTGTGACCCTTCAATATAGTTCCTCATGTTGTGTTGACCCAACCATAAATTATTTTCATTGCTGTAATTTTGATACTGTTGAATCATAATGTAAATATATGTGTTTTTAAAAGGTCTTGGGCCACTCTTACGAAAGGATCATTCATCTTCCAAAGGGGCTGCCCCCTATAACTTGAAAACAACTAGAATAGAGAGTGTTAAGCCTGGTTTCGGTACTATCTCTAGATCTTTTTCTTCACTTCAAATGTTACATAGCCAGCAGCCATACACTCCCAATAGCACAACAAAGAAATGATCCTGTAGTCATATCTATCTTCCCTTCTGTCAGGGACTGCACCTACCAAACTGAGCAAAATGGACCTAACCTCCCTCACATTTCTTTTTTTTGTCAGGTATATTATAGCAACAATAAAAAAGAAACATACAATTATCTGTCATGCACACAGCAACTCAGTCATCTGAAATGTTTGAGTGTTAAGATGGTTTCATAAAAGAATATTTAAAGATAAAGTATATGACTATACATTTTATTACCTCCTTCTGGTCATACACCTTGATGGAATTATTGGGTTACTGAGTATGATGTCCTACAGAAATGTATCAACATCCACTGGTAGCTACCTAGAACAGGGAAAAAAAGGGAGTTCTGGGTCAAACAATTTTGATAATTTGGAATTCTACCTAACAAGTCCTGAACAAGGTGAATCTGTTTGTTTGTTTGTTTGTTTTAAGGCAAGGGCTACAAAGAGAGGACATTCATAACTTCATTTATCAGAATTCCCCTGGTATTTTCCATTTGAAATGAAAAGGGCCTGCTGTGGTTTTCTGCAGCCGTTGCAAACACCTTACATTTAATTTAGTATTGGTGTGCCATGGACTGAGGAAAAGATTGCACAGAATTTGACTATTCTTCCCTGGGTCTTTCATGATAAGTCCATCTGAAGAAAAGAAGGTTGTTTAGTCCCTGAGAGCTCTGGGAGCTAGGTTGATATTGTTGTTCTTCCTATAGGGCTGCAAACCCCTCAGCTTTTTCAGTCCTTTCCCTAACTCCTTCACCGGGGTCCCTGTGCTCAGTCCAGTGGTTGGCTGGCAGAGCTCCCAGTTACTAAAACACCAACCAAAAAGTACACATGAAGGGAACCATGGCTCCAGCTGCATATGTACCGGAGGATGGCCTTATCTGGTATCAGTGGGAAAGAAGACTCTTGGTCCTGTGAAGGCTTGATGCCCCAGTGTAGGGGAATGCCAGTGCAGTGAGGTAGCAGTGAGTGGGTGGGTGGGGAAGCACCCTCATAGAAGTAGGGGGAGGGGAGATGGGATAGGGGCTTTGTGGAGGGGAAACTTGGAAAGGGAATAACATTTGAAAAGTAAATAAATAAAATAGCCAATAAAAAAGAAAAAAATAATAAAAAAAAGAAAGTTGTATTTCTTTCTCAAAATATGCACACTTCAGTGCCTCTCACCACTCTTTAATCTCAAGGCTATTAGTTGTGCTATGGACAGATAGTATTTTTCTGCTATTGTGGATAAATAATATGGATTGAAAGAATTGTCTGAGAACTGGATTCAGTGATTCAAAAAGAACTAGGATTCTAACAACAATTACCCAATAGGAAGTTCTATTTCATAAATTAACTGAAAAATTGTGATTCCAACTGATATTGGTGGGGGTATAACAATCATCAATAATACTTTTTCCCAGAGATTTTTTATATCTCTAGTCTACTTAGTTGTGTGGAAACTACAATTACTTTGTTTCTTTTTTTCAAGTATTCTAATTTACTACTAAGAAGTAGTCACACACAGATTCTAAATGTTAAAAGAAATTCTACCAGGACAGCGTTTTTCCACCAGACAAATGTGGAATACTTTCCAAAAATGAGGACACTTTAGGCTTCTTGGGAGAAAATTTCCAAAATAAAATTACCTCATAGTTTATATTTATATTTCCTTTGATGGAAATTATCTAACTACAAAACAGCATGAAATTTAAACTGCATACTGACTGAAATGATTAATGACTCCACTGTGCTGGATTGCCAAGGATGACAGAATTTGTCCTAGATTTTATCTATGTATCAAGATACATGGATTAATGCCTCAAGACTTGTAAAAAGGCCAAAACAAAGTCTTAAGGAGACAGACACCGAGCATAACCTAACCTATGGTGGTTGGTTAGTTGCAGAATTCTGTTGAAAGGGTTTGTTCCTAGGTATGGTTACTGTCTGGTGTAACAAGAGGAGAATGGTTCTCCCCCCTTTTAAAAGAGTTGGCTTCAAAACTTTCCAAGTTACCTTCTTTTAATAGAATCCTCTGACTTGATTTTCATCTATGGATTTAGGATAAGTATACAGATATTTATAAGTAAAGATGTTCTTTGTAATATGGGTCAATATTATACACTTGTAAAATTATATTTTTTAAACTTATATAGAGGTTCATAAATTTCATTGTGGTTCATATATTTAATGAGCAATAAGTAGCTATTCATAGGAACTGCTTCAACATATTTAATGTACATAAATGTATCTAGTCAGTTAAGATAAGCAAGGTGTTCACAAAAAATAAAGTATATACATAGTCAAGGCCCCGAACTAAAGTGAACTTACAAAAATATATCAGAAATTTTCATTGATAAGAATAGAATGATCTTATTTTCATTTTAGGATATGAAGGCTGGAAACATTTACAAATTGGGTTTGAATGAAAAACAGCATTTGAAGTGTACTTAACAAACCCTAGACAAGTAATGTTAAAAAAAATCTGTAATAGAACCCATTGATAGATGGAGAGTGTTGGGTAACTTCGAGAGATATATTTAATGGAATCATCATGATTGGATGAATCAACAGTTCACCTACATAGAATATAGATTAAGTGAAAAGTGAAAGGGAAGGTACCATTTAAAAGTTTGAATCAGTTGAGGTGTAGAATCCGGAAACAGGTTTGGATGACATTACTAGGGAGTAATACTGACTTACTTGAAGACCATGTGTGGCACATATTTCAATCCTATGTAATTCCCATAATTATTTTTGGATAGAAGAAACCAGACAGCTTTTCTGTGGAAAAAAAAAAAGATATGGATGTTTATCTTTCAGAGAGAATAGAAATCAAGGAAGGGAAACAGAGAGGAAGGGGGCACAGACTATTAAAGGTTTTTAAAACCTCTCTTCCTGTATTCCAGACTTCTTCACTAATAACCATTTATCAGAGAGTGCATACCGTATTTGTTCTTT
>NW_022196903.1:10396955-10425850 GCF_008632895.1 Mastomys coucha
TGTTTTTTGGAGGGGAAACTGGGAATGGAGAAATTCGCATATAAATAAAGAAATAAAAAAAATAAAAATAAATAAATAAATAAATAAAAAAACCTCTCTTCATAGATGGGACTCCTGAACCCTCATGTACTTTGGACAGCTGTAAAACATCTCTATGAACTTAATATGTGCAAATTTTGCCTGCTCCAGATGTCAAAGCATTTTTGTAAGGCATTTTCTTTCATTAAAAAAAAAATCTATACCAATGAAAATGAAAATCCTAGAAGAGTGATCACTCTTATAAGAGATAGATTTACCAAATATCTTCATTGAAGTAAACAAAACAAACCTGGAAGACTGCCATAGGTCTGAAACAATATACTGTTTCAGAGACTGATTGAGGTCCTTCAAAATGCGGAGGAAATGAATATTGAGAGCACCACAAAACTATTCACCAAAAACTATTTGCAAACTATCACCCATTCACTCTCCACTTTTTCTATTTCCTACTCCCTTCTGCACTTTTGGAAATCAGGACACAGGCTGACACTTCACAAGCAGAGCATAGGATCTGGCACAATTGTGAAGAGAAGCACCAGGTACAATGGTTGTCTGTTATTTGGAGGCACTCTCACTAGATGATGGTAACTAAAACTCATCACTCTCTTGGTAGAGTTTGATGGAACATAGCATATAATTCTTTTGAATTATTTCATAGTCTATTAAGAAGTTTTGCTCTCCCCTGTGCCTTCCTGACAATTTCTGTAACGTTGTTAGATAATCTCCTCATCATTTTCCTTTTCTTTTCTTTTTTTTTTTTTGAAAGGGAGAAACCTGCTATCTTGTGCTTACTATTGCAGATTGTCTTAAAATTTATCTGACATGAAAGTATGTATGAGAGACAAAGGACACTCTGTCCATTACTTGAAAGATTTAGAAAATAAATGCCATTCATAGATCATTATTTAAACTCCCATCATATTCATCACCTTTCTTCCCCACTTCTCTATCACACTTGGATTACCTTCTTTTTGCCCTTTCCTTCCTAATTAAATCTTCTTCTATTAATATCGAATCCTATTGTATTGTCTTTGCTCTCATCGAAGAGAAAGGTTTTAAAATTCTCACTGTATTCCTGTTCATCTTCAGTTCTCTTGAATTAGTAGTTCCTTGTTTTGTAGTTCACTACTATGCTTGGAAATCCCCCACATCTTTTATTAAATTAACTAATTACAGTTCTTCTTGCAGTAATTTGGCCAATTACAATCTGTGTTTAGTTACCTGGAGTTGCCAGACTGACACAAATTGTGTCACTTCTAGCAGCTACAAATGCCATTGAAAATAAAAAATTTGGTGTCGTTCCAATCAGTCAGTTCTCCCTTCTCCTTTTTAATTATTTATTTTATTTTTAAGGCTCAAACTTCTGTCATTATGAAGAGGGTATTTCATTATTCCAAAAACTGCTAAGAACAGGATTGCTACCCAAGCGGAAGAAAATCTGTTTTAAGTGGTGAGACACTTGGGTTGATTGTGGAAGTAAAGGGTGCCTCATACCTTCACTTCCCTGGTAGAAATACTTTGTTTTAGAATTCTTAGACCCATCCCTTATTCAGAGTATTCCCAAAATAGAATGTAGTGACATTTATAAAAGAAAGAACGGGCTCTACTTTGTTTCTTTATAACCCAGGTGCTTTAAAATTTAAACATTTCATGGGAAAAAAAAGATTAAGAGAGTGTTTCTATTAACACTAAGGTACTTAATTTAGTGGATTCCAGTCTGTAGAATGTTAAAACAATAAGATGAAGTGTTGAAAGAGTCATTCTAAATATTTATTTAGCCCTTTCTACCTATATCACTGTAATTGATGTTTCTCTGAGATACAAAAAAAGCAGGATTCAATTCAATTCAACAAATATTTATTAAATTACTGTTATGGCAGAACAACGTGCTGAGTATTGCGTGGAATACAAATAATTGAAAGAAATGTAGTGTCTTAAGTACTTGAATTTAGTTCAGTTTTTATTCAGTACTATTTAGTGAATTTTACTGTGCTTATTTTTTAAAAAATGAAATTCAATTTATTTTACAAATATATACAAAGAATGTGCAGCATGATAGATTGGAGTTTTGCAGAAGCCTTAAAAGTATGTGCAATATTGTGCATAGATAATATATAGGTATGGGTATTATTTCTGAAAGAAAAAAATGTATACGCATCAGGCTTCTAGAAATTTCATTTACGGAAGTGTGTTCCAGAAAGATGGCTCAGTGGATAAAGGTAGCTGTCTCCGGACCTGAGAACCTGAGTAACCCTAAAACTCATGCAGTGGGAGAGAACTGATGGCTGAAAGTTATCCTCTGATCGTTATACACATGGCATGGCACATACATGTAAATGTATATTTTCTCACAAGCACACACACACACACACACACACACACACAAGTATATGTAAGAAAGAAAAATAGAAAACCTCAAGTGTGTAATACAGTCTACCCCATTGTCTCTTTCTATATGGCCTGTTACCTAAAAAGAATTTTTTTCCATTTGTAAATGATTAAAATGAATTGAATGTCATATTCATTTGCCAGGGCTGCCACGGTAAGTGTCACTTATTATATATGTATGTGTATATATAGAAAACAATAAATACTTATTTTCCCACAGTTCTGGAGACTGATAGTTTGAAATATCTGTAAAGTGTTTGCAAGACTAGTGTCTTCTGACACCTAGATCCTTGAGTTTATGAATGACAGCCTTTTCTCTGAATCTTGACATAGTTCTCCTTCTCTTGTCTGTCCTGTTTCCTTGCTTCTGTAGATGAGGACACACCTTAACAATCTCACTTAGATTTAATAAGAACTCAAACAGCTCTGGAACCAAATGCAGTCCCATTTTTGATGTAATAGAAATGACAAATGCAAAATATGAATCTGGAGACCAGGAAGTAATTCACCCCACAGAATGAGAGTTGTTTTAGAACTCAACCATGCTCATTTAGCATGTTCCTCCCCTGGCTGCAGTTGCAGGATTAAATTTGATAACTGAGACTATATGTCCTGCAAAGGTGAAATGAGACAGTCTAGGGCTCTTTACCAAGGATATTTTCTTTCTTCTACTCTAGGGGATCAGAATAAATATTAGAAAAGAAAACAAAAGAGTTGTATGAAAGCAAAGAGTGGGAGGATTGCAAAATATGTCTACAAACAAGTAAGGAAAGAAATAAGAAAGATATTTTTAAGGACATGAAAACTGAGCTTGCAATGAGTTGTATATATTGATCTCACAAAAAGGGAGTAGATAATAAAGTGAAAATAATGATGAGAGAGACCTAAGGCATCTGATATCGTGGGAAACAGCATCTCCAGAGACTATGGAAGGATCAGTACAGTAAACATTTACAAATGACCTTGGGCTGGGAAGATGGTTCAAAATCCATGTAAAAAGCCACCGGAGAACAATGCAGGAGATACAGAAACAGGCTGATCGCTGGGGCTCATCGGTCATCCAGTCTGTATGAAGTGCTGCAAGCTTGGATCTGGGAGAGAACCTTTCTAAAGAATAAAATGGAGGATGATTAAAGAAAAGAGTGGATATTGATGTCTGATCTTCACAAGTGGATGTGCATAAGTGCACACTCCCACAGATGAACTTTTATGAGCATGGTTGAATGTATTATCAAAAATTTTACTGTTTTTGTTGTTGTTGCTTTAAGACAGGATTTCTTTGTATAGTCCTGGTTGTCCTGGAACATGATTTGTAGACCAGGCTGGCCTCCAGCTCAGACATTCACCTGCCAATGCCTCCCAAGTGCTGAAATTTAAGTCAGGTGCCACCACAGAGGCATGCAGATCTCTGAGTTCAAGGCCAGCCTGCACTGCAGAGTGAGGTCCAGGAAACCAGGGCAACACAGAGAAACTCTGTCTCAGGGGAAATAAAAAGATGTATTATTAGCTTATTTATTTTGAGAGAAAACATAGGCACATATTTATACTTTTGAGTAAATGTATTTTATAGTACAAGTTTGCGTATCATGTAACTTGCAAAATGTTCTCCAACAAAAACCATCAAATATCTGCACTATAAGTATTGATATTATGAAAATTATTCTTTTCTAACTGTGAATATAGTAATATTTTATCTACTGAGTAAAATGAGGCAATAGGAACAATTGTAAATGTATTTTAAAGCACTTGGTGCACATTTAAAGAGTGACATTTCCAAGTATTTCTGACTTCATATGTCAAATTTGACAGAAAAGAAGGCTGCCAAATTTGTTTGACTTTCACTGAGAAAATCGTTGTATTCTGTAATTTATTCTTTTAATGTTGCTATCAAATCCTTTACTATTCATACCAAAGCAAACCCCTTTCATATAGCATATGTTCTATTAGATTTTACAGTTTGTAGTGTTTCAGATTTTGTACCTTAAATTAAATTATTCTAAAGAAACGGCACAAAATACTTTTGTACTATACATAGATTTTTGGATAAGACTGTGAGCCATAATCATCAATTGGTTCCAATGTTATGATTAGTCAAAATAGAGCAATCTTTCCATGCATTAGGGATTGCACAGAAGACACATATATGCTAACATTTAAAAGATAGCAACTACACGTTTCTCATTCAGAGAAAAGGAGGAGGAGCATATGTGTAGGGAGGAACTGTCACCATAGTTTATTAGAGTACCAATGACCACAATGTAAGCACAAGACAACTACTATTCTTCACTATAGTTTCTCTACTATTAAATTCTCTTCTGCCTCTTATTATTAATTATAAAATGTATTCTTCTTTTAATAGTACAAATATTACCACCATCTGCTATTTTTCATTCAGTGTTGATTTCATTATTCTTGGTTACCCTAAAATATGCATTTTAATGTTTTTTGATCATAAATGCATTGTTTTTCAATTCTGTAGAGATTATTGGTTATTTTCTAGTATTTGCTTCTTAACTAAGGGGAAATATTTAAAGGCATTGATGGAAACTTTTCTGTATAAAATCAGTCTGAAGAGCAAGCTTACTTTGAGGCACATCCCACTATTTATATTGGACTGGTGTTTTGAAACTTTTATACTTTCAGATGAGGTTGAGGAGAGTGGTCTTCACAGAGGAAGATTTTTAATTAATTAATTAATTAATTAATTAATTTACTTTAAATCCCATCACTTCTTCCCATCTGTTTTCTCCTCCTAGTCCCTCCCTCACATCTTCACTTGCCCTTCCACTCCTTCTTCTTTTCTCCTCAGAAAAGAGAAGGTCATCCATGGATATCAGTTAGCCTGGGCATGCATATCAAGTGGCAAAAAGACTAGGAGCATCCGGTCCTATCGAGGCTAGAGGAGGCTACCCAGTAGAGGGAATGTGTCCCCAAAACAAGAGTCAGAGACACTACCTGATTCCACTGTTAGGAGTCTTACATGAAGACCAAGCTGCACATCTGTTACAAATGTTCAAAGGACCTAAGTCAGTCCCGTGCAGGCTTCCTGGTTGGCAGTTAAGTCTCAGTGAGCCTCTGTGGGTTCAGGTTAGTTCATTTCATAGATTTTCTTGTGGTGTCCTTGGCCTCTCTGCCCCCTTCAGTCTTTCCTTCCCCTGTTCAGACAAGCTCTGCCTTGTTTGGCTGTGGCTCTCTGCATCTTTTTCCATCAGAGGAAGCATATTTCTACTAGAAAAATTCAACACTATTTAGAAATGTTGCCAGCAAATGAAAGTACTGGAAAATCAAGTTCTTTTTTTTTATTAGATTTTTTTTTATTTACATGTCATACAAGTTCTTAATTCAGTAACCCTAGTAAAAATATATAAATGATAATGTACTCACTGCGGGCAACTAACTTGAACAATTACAGTGGTCAACATAAATTCTTTTCCACCACATTCTTCTTGTATTTATTAATTGTCTTCTTCATATGAAATCATTGCTTTCAAAGAAAAAAAATCTAGATTTCTTGAATGCTTTCAAATGAAGACTAATTTCCTATGTAATGTCTTGAAATTAATTCAAACCTGGCACATAGCTCTTATGTCAGTTTTTAGAAGTATTTCCAGAGCAGACTATTTCCTAAGAAAAGGATCATCATTTCCTTAAAACAAGATAATTTTATTAATTGGACAACATTTAGTTGTATTTTGCTTTTAGAAAAATAAATCCTCAGTTTATGTACAGGATCAACAAAGAAAAGAAAAATGGAAGTTGAAGAAGAAATGTAAAATCACATGTAATTAAAATATTCTTATTATTGTACCTTAAAATGTAAGTGTTTTGACAGACAAAATATTGTTTTCTAGTGTTTTGTTCTGTTTGCTTTTCTTTGCTCTGCTTTGCTTTGGGATTTACCTGTTTCCAGGGCTAGACACCAACTAGTAATGCTCATCCCTTTGCCTCCCCAATGTTGGGTTTCAGGAGTACATCACCAGCAATCCATACTTGTAAGACCTCTAAAAGATAATCCAATATTTTGAGGGTGAAGAGGCTCTTCACATCAAATTTTACACACGATGCTTAACTCAGCCTCACATATGGAGTAGGCTAGTTGCTATAATTTTATGTTCATAGATAAAGGAGAAAACATAAATCCAATTCTTGTTCATTCAAAAGGTAGACATAAACACAATCTTCAGGATGTTTTCTAATAAACCAAGAGGAAAGTTGAGGGGTACTTAAAAATGGATGACTGACTTTATATTCTAATTATGTCATCATTTGCCAGTCTTCCAAAAGTAAAATTTATTAGCTATCTGAATATGTTCTTTTTCTTTTTTTCATGCTAGTTTCTTTGGCATAAATCATCATAAGCTGTGGTTTGTTTGGGTCTTATTATGCATTTGTACCCCGTCTTTCAACACTCTTGATACACATAGTCCATTTAGACTGCTGAATAAGCTGGCTGAGAGAAAGAGAGAAAGAGAAAGCAATATAAAATCTTTCCAGTCCAAGAGGCTTGTGTCCCAAGCAATATTTTCAGCTTCCTTAAAGATGTTTTCATTCATCACCTTTGATGAAAAAGCCATATTTCCCCATGGCTCATATAGTAGAAACTATAACCATGTACATCTTGGTAGCATGAAGAATGCTGAAGCTGAGCTGGCAGCCAAATTATACTACCTTAATCTTTTATGCCTAGATCAGGGGGAAATGTTAAAACGTAAAATAAATAATATGGTCTAAAAGCACTAACAGCTCCATTTCATAGAATTTGGGGCATCGCTTTTGAATCATCTTACAATTTTTGAAGCTACTAAGAAGGTAATATATGAAAGATTTTTCTTCGGTATAAACACCCCTTCCCCCATGATTTGATTTTCACTTGAGTAGTTAAAGAGAGTAACATACAGAGTACCTGGATGCATGATGTTTTGAATTTCTTTTTCACAATTTATGGCTCTACTGGTTTCATCTTTTCCAGCCGTACCCGTTGGCTTGTTCCCTAAGTTTATACTTTTATGATAATGCATTCATTGTATTGTGTATTAGTTATACCTTTAAATATGCACTGTCACAGATTACTAAAGTAAAGCAGCCTATAAGCTAGGAAAACAAAAGCTTTTCCTCTTTCCAAATAAATTCTGGTTATAAAATTCAAGCATTAGAGTCAAGGTTCTCTCCTTATCTGTGGTTGGATCATGAACGAATTCATGATGTTGGTAAGGGAAAGGCTTGTAGGGGATAGGTTGACACACAAAACTCATTGTAAGGCATCCTGGTTGACAGTGGAGACCAAGGTCTTTCATAGGTAGTAGAAATCGCAAATTTCAGTTTGGGTCCTAGGGACAAAGGGGAACAAAAACTGAATGAACAATGGAAGAATAAAATAAAAGTGATTTCAAATGAGTCCTAAGGAACAGAGGCTAAAATGACAAGGCATCGTTTCTTGTGAATGTTCCTATTGGTTGGGCTTAGAGCTATCTTACATAATTAATTAAGGCTTTTGATACTTTTAATCAATTCTGAAATGAATATTGCAACTTTTTGTCTCCTAGAAATGACAGAGAGGTTTTACATAAGATAACTGAATAAAATGGCTGCCTAAACAAGATCTCAACAAGGATAGCAACAATAGACAAGCTAATGTGAAAAAGAGATATAAAGGAGCGCATCCCCCAGACAAGACACTAAAGGTAACAAAGGAATGATAGCAGAAAATTAATCTTCCCCCAAGTATGGTGTCCTTAATTGGTTATCTAATATCAAATGGTCAGCTATAAAATCATGAACATACAAGCAATACTAAATGAACTCAGCTGATTGTATTCATATAATTAGGCATACACCATGGTTTGTGTGTGTGTGTGTGTGTGTGTGTGTGTGTGTGTGTGTGTGTGTGTGCATGTGTGTGAATTTGTAATATTAGCAAGGAAAAGAGGTCAGGAATTTGAGAGGGAGCAAGAGGACTTGAGAAGGTTGGAGGGAGGAAAGCCAAGAAGAAAATAAGTACTGCAATTAAATTTTAATTAAAGATTAATCTAATAATAAAATTATATTTTATCTGTTTCTGAAAATATATAAATTTATTGCATTACTAAATCTCACAACAAACAAAATTCTTTCCAGGAAGAACCATTAAAAACTTCAGAAGAGGGCCGAAGAGATGGCTCAGCAGTTAAGAGCACTGACTGCTCTTCTGGAGGTCATGAGTTCAAATCCCAGAAACCATATGGTGGCTCACAATCATCTGTAATGAGATCTGATGCCCTCTTCTGGTGTGTCTGAAAACAGCTACAATGTACTTATCTGTAAAAATAAATAAATCTTAAAAAAAAAACCTTCAGAATAAGACAAAGTGAAAAATTGTCAGTTGTTCAACATTTCTCTTTGGTTTTCCTTTGTTTTGTAACCCATCAACTTTTATGTAAATGCTGTGTCCCATGAACTAAAACAAAATAGATAATGGCATATCCTTGACCTCAGATAGTTGATATTTTCAATTATGTCTTCCTAGTGTGATAGATGATATAACAGAGTCTTAGACATTACATTATGTAAATACTGAACAAAAATAATTTTACATAAAATATGAAATATACAAACAAATATAAAGAACTGTGACTGTTTATCCATGGTTATTTCATTGAGGTGTGTGTGTGTGTGTGTGTTTTCAGTTTTGTGCATACCACAAACCCAACTATTATACTTTTAGGAATGGGCTTGGCATTGCATTCAGTGCTTGGCTAACATGTATACAGTTTTAGGTTTTTAACTCCAGCAAACTCCCATCCCCCAAATTACTTTACAAAGTGGCCATTTCTGTAATAATAAGAACTTTATAAAAATTAAGCAATACTAATGAACATGACACATACACACATACACACACATGCATTATACTTCTATTATGGTTCTTCTCTAATTTTGTTGTGCATTTTCCTTTTCTCTTAGAGTGGAGCTTCACAATTTCCATTTTGAATGTCAACTCTAACTGTGTATAAGTTCATTTGTGTCTGTTTAATTTTGCTGTGTCCCATTATTTGTTTTCCAGGTGTATTATAAAGTAAAACATGTCAATTGTAAAATAAACAAACAAAATGTGATTGTGTAAACTTTCAGGTTAACTTTGGAATAGAACTATAATAAAAATATTTGCAAAGAGATTACTATAATTGAACAATCTGCTTGATGGACTGCCTTCTCCTTTTCTTCTTTCTCATTCTCCTTTTCCTCCTCTTTCTCTTCCTCCTCCTCCTCCTCTTCCTCATCCTCCTCCTCCTCCTCCTCCTTCCTCTTCTCTCTTGCCTCTCTACATCCTGTCCCTGAACTGTCCAATGGCTTGTGCTATCATTACTTTTGACCTTGATTTTGATTTCTTAAATTGAAAAACAGCAGAGTTTATGGAGAAAGTATGGGTATAAACAGAAATCTTTCTGAGGAATATAGAGGGTACCTGCAAAGCTGTTTTTGAAGTTTTCTTTGTACAATTTTTTTTTTTTTGTGAACCTTGGACAGTAAGTTTCATGTAATTGTAGAAGGATTCAAGGACATTCATAAATTTAGATCCTTGTTTGAGAAGTGAGAATGGATTAAATAATTTCAACAACATGGACAAAAATGTTCAAAGTCTGGTCAGATGTTAATAGGAAAAGCTCATTATAACCTTTTTCTTTTTTTCTTTTTTTTTCCTTTTTATTTATTCTTCTTTCTTTTTTATTAGATATTTTCTTTATTTACATGTCATATGATATCTCCTTTCCCAGTTTCCCCTCTGAAAAAAATAAAGAAATAAAATAAAAATAAAAACGAAAACAAACAAAAAAACCTGTTCCCTCCCTACTTCCCCTGCTCACCAACCCACCCTCTCCCACTTCCTAGCCCCGGCATTCCCCTGCACTGGGGCATAGAACCTTCACAGGGCCTCTCCTCCCATTGATGATCAACTTGGCCATCCTCTGCTACATATGCAGGTGGAGCCATTAGTCCCACCATGTGTATTTCATGGTTGGTGGTTTAGTCCCGGGGAGCTCTGAGGGTACTAGTTAGTTCATATTGTTGTTCGTCCTAAGGGACTGCAAACCTTTCAGTTCCTTGGGTCCTTTCTCTAGCTCCTTCATTGTGGACCTTGTACTCAGTCCAATGGGTGGCTGTGAGCCTCTACTTCTGTGTTAGTCAAGTACTGTCAGAGCCTCTCAGGAGAGAGCTATATTAGGCTTCTGTCAGCCAGCACTTGCTGACAGCAATAGTGTCTGGATTTGATGACAGAATATAAGAAGGATTCCCAGGTGGAGCAGTCTCTGGATTGTCCTTCCTTCAGTCTCTGCTCCATAATTTGCCTCTGCAACTCCTTCCATGGGTATTTTGTTCCCCCTTTTAAGAAGGAATGAAGTATCCACACTTTGGTCTTCCTTCTTCTTGAGTTTCTTGTGGTTTGTGGATTGTACTTTGTGTATTCTGATCTTCTGGGCTAATATCCACTTATTAGAGGGTGCATACCATGTGTGTTCTTTTGTGATTGGGTTACCTCACTCAGGATGATATTATCCCGACCCATCCATCTCCCTAAGAATTTCATAAATTCATTGTTTTTAATAGCTGAGTAGTACTCCATTGAGTAAATGTACCACATTTTCTGTATCCATTCCTCTGTTGAGGGACATCTGGGTTCTTTCCAGTTTCTGGCTATTATAAATAAGGCTACTGTGAACATAGTGGAGCATATGTCCTTATTACATGTTGGAGCATCTTCTAGGTGTAGGCCTAGGAGTGGTATAGCTGAGTCCTCTGGTAATACTATGCCCAATTTCCAGAGGAACTGCCAAACTGATTTCCAGAGTGGTTGTACCAGTTTGCAATCCCACCAGCAATGAAGGAGTGTTCCTCTTTCTCTACAACCTCTCCAGCATCTGCTGTCACCTGAGCTTTTTATCCTAGCCATTCTGACTGGTGCGAGGTGGAATCTCAGGGTTGTTTTGATTTGCATTTCCCTGATTACTAAGGATGTTGAACATTTCTTTAGGTGCTCCTCAGCCATTCAGTATTCCTCAGTTGAGAATTCTTTGTTTAGCTCTGTACCCCATTTTTAATAGGGTTATTTATGGATGCATTAGACTGGGCTGACTGCCCTAACAAAGTCCCACAGGCTGGGTGTGATGCAGCCAAGATGGATCATCTCAATGCTTTAGAGGCCTTTCACCAAATATTTACAAAGTGAGTTTCTCTTGAGGGAAGGGCCCTGTCCAGGCCTTTCTTCTTAGTTTGTATATGACTGTTTATACTGCAATGTTACATTTCCTGTACACGGGTCTTAAAGTTTCTCCTTTATATAAGAGCATGAGTCTTTACTACAGGATCCGTTTACAAGACTATACTAACTCAGTTATCTTTGTAAAGACATATCTCCACATATGCTTGCACAGGAATTTGGGACTTCAATATGTACATGGAAGCAGGATTTACCCGCTCTATCTTTTCAGTCCCTATGGTAAGCCTGTCTCTCCAGTGGAACTGTGCAGAGGTTAGGAGAGTTGACAGGCTTCACTGGCTTCCACTCCCACAGGCAAGATGCTTACCTGTGAGGTGACACTTTGAAACCATCTTTAAATGATTCTATTTGATATTTAATTCATTCTACTCCTTTCTCCTGGCAAATGGGATTTTTCTGTTTATAATTTAGTACTCAGGAAGCTTGACTATGTACAGACAGTGAAGTAATCAATCCATAAGTACCCAAACTCATGTAATTGCCCTATTTCTAACAACAAATTAATAAACTGGCAGTCCGGCATCTATCAAGCAGACTTGTGCTTTGGAATGCATGGAGAGGACTTAGGGGGCAGTACCAGAGATCAACCTTTGGTGCTGCTCCTTAGGAACTATCCATCCTGTTTTTTTAAAGACAGAGCTCCCTACTAACCTGAGGCTCATTAATTAGGCTAGGCTGCCTGCCCAACTAGCCCTAGGGAGCAACCTGCTCTGGGATTATAAGCACATGCCACCACTTGAGCTTTTTTCTTCTTTTTTAAAAAATATGTACTCTGGGGATCACATTCAGTTCCTCTAACTTTTGTGGTAACCACTTTACTGCCTAAGTATGCCCCTAGCCGTCTCATGAGTGCCAGCTTTCAGTATACTTTTATTAAGCCTGCCAAAGTGTACCATGATGGCTTTCAAAGAAGTTGGGCAACATAATCAGGACTCTAGATGAATCTAGGATCATCTCTTTTCCTACTCACCTCTACACTGAGTAACAAACAAAAAAAGACCTTGCAGGGCATCCCTTTGAAGTTTCCTTTTCTTTATTTCCAAGCAGGAGAAGCAAACCTCCATGTCCTAACGTAGTCTGATGCCTGATATAAGGAAAAAATCATTATCTTCAGGAAGTACACAGTTTGTTACTTTGAAGAATGTAAAGATTTTCTTTCATGAACATGAATCAGTTCCACTGTAGAATGATTATTTTACCCCAGAAGAAATAATAATTTGTATCTTACAATTAGTTGCATTCTTTTTTTATTGGACATTTTCTTTATTTCAAATGTTTTCCACTTTCCAAGTCTTCCTTTCTGAAACCCCTTATCCTACACCCCCTCCCCTACCTCTATGAGGGTGCTCCCCCACCCACCCACCTACTCCTGTCTTCCCATCCTGGCATTCTCCTATACTGTTGCATTGAACACTCTCAGGCCCAAGGGCCTCTATAGAAGTATCTTTGAGCATTTAGTGTGTGTTATTGACTGATCATTAATGTTTTATCAAGAAATGACAGTTTTTGTGTGCCTTGGATTTATAATTACATATGTAAACAAAATTATTAAAGTTTCATACTAGGTCCTTGACCTTTTGTTCTCAACAATAAGTAACGCTTCTTTCTTTGTTTATGCATCTTGTATGTAATCACAGACCCCTGTAGAAACATTTGGTTAGAAATTATTTTTGAAAGTTAGTCTTATAATAACATACCAGCAACAAAGTGAGGGAGTCTGAAGGACAGTGTGGCCCTAAACTACCAGCTATCATGAGTGACCATCATGTGCATCAGGGTATCTCTGTCCAAGTTGTTACTTGGACTGTTGATATAAAGTTAGATAAGGATTAGCTTAATGCTGAAAAAAAATCTATAAATAATTATACAGTTCACCAAGCGAGGTAACACTGCACCCTGAGGAGTCTGAATCAGATGGCTCAGAATGTGAAGGAAAATATTTGTGTTTAACTGGAATTTAATTTAGTTTTACATCC
The DNA here is from genome assembly GCF_008632895.1 of Mastomys coucha. Classification (NCBI taxonomy): domain Eukaryota; kingdom Metazoa; phylum Chordata; class Mammalia; order Rodentia; family Muridae; genus Mastomys; species Mastomys coucha. The sequence continues at coordinate 10,410,612 of NW_022196903.1, forward strand.
TTACTATAGGTTAATCCTCCCTGAAACTAGGTCACGAAATTGGTAGTGTTTTGAAGTGTTAATTTCTTTTGCCCTATCTGAGAGGCCTGTGGACCAACTTCTGTGGTTTATAATGTAAATCTATACTGATCCAGACTACTGAGAGAAGCTAATACCCTAATGATCAATGAAATGGCTGGAACGAAGACCACTGTTGATCCAGACTACTGAGAGAAGCTAATACCCTAATGATGAATGAAATGGCTGGAACGAAGACCACTGTTGAACTGTGCAGAAGAGGATTTTAAGTAAAGTCCCTTCAAAATCCCATTTAATAAGAATGGATTCAGTTGTAATTAGTGCCATCATTTTTAAGTAGGTGCTAACAATGATCACTAAACAAGTAGCGACTAGTGTTAAATATACATGTCTCAACTCTTGCTTCATCTAGTAAAAACATATTTTATTGCTATTTGACAAGAAATCTCCAGTTAGTCTTCTTTCAATTTTTATAACCATGAATAGTCCTGGACTATACAAAAATGAAGTGTGTTTATAGTCTGTTTCCTTATGTGCAGATATCATAACATACAATCAAAGAAAGTTCCAAAATACTTTTTGGCAAAATAATTTTCGATTCTTTTTGTTACTTGTTAATTCTCCCCTTTAACCTAGCCAGATGACTGTGTAGGTTACAAGCTATGTTTGTTAAGAGAGATGCTGTTAATTAAATGGATGTCTATAATCAGCAATATTCATTCTTTTAAATTATCCTGATAACTCATATTTTTTGTTTCCTTTTTTATTGAATATTTTCTTTATTTACATTTCAAATGTTATTCCCTTTCCAGGTCTCACCTCTAGAAATCCCCTGTCCCCACCCCTCCCCTTCACCTCCTCCTGCCTCTATAAGGGTGTTCCCCCACTTACCCACTCCTGCCTACCTGCCCTGGCATTCTCCTACACTGGGGCATCAAGCCTTCACAGGACCAAGGCCCTCTCCTCCCACTGATGCTCAACATTGCCATCCTCTGCTACATGTGGAGTTGGGGCCATGGGTCACTCCATGTGTACTCTTTGGTTGGTGGTTTAGTCCCTGGGAGCTCTGGGGGGGGGTCTAGTTGACTGATATTGTTGCTCCCTCCATGGGGCTGCAAAGCCCCTCAGCTCCTTCAGTCCCTTCTCCAATTCCTCCACTGGAGACCTGCTCTCAGTCCAATAGTTGGCTGTATCTGCTTCTGTATTTGTCAGGCTCTGGCAGAACCTCTCAAACAGTCATATTAGGCTTCCATTAGAAAGCACTTTCCAGCATCCACAATAGTGTCCAAGTTTGGCAGCTGTGTCTGGGATGGGTCCCCAGGTGGAGCAGAGTCTTGGATGGCCTTTCCTTCACTCTCTGCTCCATACTTTGTCTCCATATTTTCCCCTCTGAGTATTTTGTTCCCCCTTCTAAGAAGCACTGAAGCATCCACACTTTGGTCTTCCTTCTTCTTGAACTTCATATGGTCTGTGAACTGTATCTTGGGTATTCTGAGCTTTTGGGATAATATCCACTTATCACTGAGTGCATAGCATGCATGTGCTTTTGTGACTGAGTTACCTCACTGAGGATGATATTTTCAAGTTCCATCTATTTGCCTGTGAATTTCATGAAGTCATTGTTTTTAAAAGCTGAGTAGTATTCCATTGTGTAAATGTACCACATTTTCTGTATCATTCCTCTGTTGAAGGACATCTGGGTTGTTTCCAGCTTAGGACTATTATAAATATGGCTGCAATTCTTAATAGCCAATAAATATCCTAGTTCATGTTGGCAGCCTAAGGAGGCATATTATAAACCAGAAAAGGTGAAGAGGTGCAGCTCAGGATTCTAGAGCAGTGTTTGACATACACTGACCTTACTCAAGTGAAAGAATTTCTTCCCTAGAATATCCAAAAAGCACACTATCCATTCCATATGATCCATTTTGTATCATTAACAGCCATATCTACAACATAAAACTGATGGAAGGAAGAACTTAAGTTTATTGAGCAGCTCTTTTGCAAGACCTCTCAACTGTCTGAGCAAGATTGCAGCAGTTTGTCAACTTCATCCATCAAGTACAGAAACCAAATCACATTTTCCTAAATTAGCCTAATTCTAGCAGCAGATAAATGAGCCAGTTCTTTCTATTATTCAGTCTCCAGCATGGTGATCTGTAACTAATCCCTGTTGGAATCTTTCAAAAGATTCTGTCTTCAGGAATTTAGAGGCACTTTGATTAGTTGACTAAGGAAATAGAGTCCGTTACATAGGGTGAGTTGAGATAACATTTGCTCCTTCATGTGTCAATTAGAACAAATCTGGTAAGTTCTGCTTTGTGCCACATCAATTAAATCAGAACCATCTCTACTAGCCAGTACATGAACATGACAACTTGTTTAATATTAAATCTCATGCCTTAGTCAGAAAGGCCCACTTTTCAGTGAAAATCTATTTACATTTTGTAGCATTCTTTTCATCACAAATGGTTAATTTTTGGTGTCTTATCTCTGTATCAACCTAGAAAAAATTCAATGTCATCTTGAAAATATTGCTAGTATATACACTAAAAATCATTCAGGCAGAAATAATTTTTTATCCATATATCTAGCACTCTATTTAAAGCCAAAAGAGAGTCAAACTAGTAGTCATGGGATTGACCAAGGACTCATTTCTCTTAATCTCCACCTAAGAATAGGCTAATTCAAATATCAGGTTACAGAGTTAATGCCTCTACTCTCTAGAAAATGACTTTTCCTCATAAAATACTTTTTCCTTCTTAACATATCAGTATTTGCATGCAAGTTAAGTTGTTTGTCTAGCAAATTATACCTCAGAAGTAATCAGATTAGTCCATAAAGAACACACTGTAGCAAACAACATGTAACCTAGGTGTCCATTGCTGGAGTAGCCTCAAACCTCCGGGTCTTTGAACATACTCTTCACTTGGCTTTAGATCCCCTTTCAAGTATTTTGCTGTACTGGGGCACAACCTTAGGTCCTGCCGTGTTTGGCAAATGTTCTACTAATGAGCTACATCCTCAGCCTTCTGTGAAAGTCGATTCCCTTAGTTTTAGCTATTTTTGGTCTACTGTTTCTGTTCTATGTCCTACTTCATCATGTTTGTACTATTCTTATATTGTCAGGTAGCCTTGAAGGCCATTAAAGATGAGATCCTTCCCTCCCAACTGCCTGATAACACTAGAAAGAAATAGTATCACAACCGCCCATCCTTAAGTCTTTTCGCCAATAGAATATAATATTCTCCACTCTGCATTGAGACATGACATTCTGATTTGGCTCAAAGATTAGAATATAATGCACTATTTCTTATTTCCTCATCTAGAGGTAATCCACGTAGGTCTACCAGCTAGCTACCCAGGATACTCCCCAACTCCCACTTCCTACTGAAAAGCAGATTCTCCTGAAAACATGACAAGAGATGGGAGAAATGACGCTCCTTTTGGTGAATTCCATTGCCCTCCTCATTGCAGATTTTTCCACAGCAGTATTCTTGCTCTCTTATCTTGGCTCTCATTTAAGCAAGTATAACTTTTCATCTGTTTCTTTTATTTTGCACTATTGGCCCAAGCCTGGACTTGCTTTCCTTGATGTTCTGGGCTTTCTCACAGTTTTCTGAACCTTCTGGCTCCTTCCACTATGCAGTTGTCTATGGAACTCCATTGCTGAACAAAGCAGGTTTCTCACACCCTAACTCATAACAATGGGTATTTCTTATCCTCTTTTTCATCTCTCTACTCCTATAGCTGCTAAGATTTATAGTTTCTCTACCCCATTATTGTTCTCTCAAAGTCTAATACCATAGTCCTCAAGTCCCTTCTGAACCCCTTTCTAACTTAGAACCTAAAATATAGCCAAGCATGGTAGCACAGGACACACCTCAGCACTCCGGAGGCAGAATTGGGTTGATCTCTTTAGTTAGAAGGTAACTAATTAATGGTTACAGCCATTGTTACAAGTTTATAATGTATTTTTCTACCTTGTTTTATATGTATGTTATACAACATTCAAAAGAAGTTTTTTTTTCATGATTGAGAAAAGGATACAAAATGCAAAATCCACAATTTTGATAACTGAAACTTGCCAATTGTTTTGCACTAGTTTATTATATTGGGTGTCTTGTCTTTCTTGGGCTTTTAGTTAGCTGATGAATGAATACATTAGACACTTCTGGGTTTTAGTTGGGGTTTTACATAGCTTGCATTTTAATTCTTTGGTTCTTTGCTGTTTCTATTAATGCATAGCATTATCTTAATAAATGTTATAATACCAACCTAAAAAAAATAGTAAAAAAAAAAAATAGTAAGTTCTTTGCTAGCGAGGGATCACATAGTGACATCCTGTCTCAAAAACAAAACAAAACAACCTAAAAAGAAACAAAATCCACATAGTGAATCCAGATATCTATGGTAAAAATATTATTCTAGTAATACATAGGTCAAGAAATGAATCTATGTGACTTTCACCTACATAAAAAGATGCTCAATATATGTTCATAAGGACATACATGAAATTCACTGAAAAGAAAGTTTTCTATGTAGCATATTGACAACGTTTAAAAATGTATTACTGTTTACTAATGTTAGAAAATAAAGAACCTAAAGAGTATTTATCATACTTTTTGATGTTTTTGGAGAAAAGGTGAGGCTTAGGAGCAATGTCTAGAGTAGAATTGTGATTTCAAATCTTCATTCTTATCTCAATAGGAGAAAGAGTTAAAAATAGTTATGAAACAGAAAATTGTAAATGTGAACATATGGTTATGCTTTTAAAAAAAAATCTATGTTACAACAGGACTGCTATAGGAAAATACAGAATGTCTTTGGATTCAACAGAATCTTTTTCCTTTCTTGGTGAACTCATCTGGATGGAAGGGGAAGGAGTTTGATGCTAGCATTTCAGAAAACTCAACAGCAATCAAAGCTCTTTGAGCTGTAGGTTTTCAGATTCTTTTCTAACAAATTTATAAAATAAAATGTCCAGCACTCAGAGACTGAGTTTTTTTTTAATTTATTTACATTTCAAATATTATCCCCTTTCCTGATTTCTCCTCTGAAAACCCCCTAACCCATCCTTCCTGCTCACCAACCCACCCACTCCTGGTTCCCTGTCCTGCCATTCCCCTCACTGGGGCATAGAGCCTTCTCAGGACCAAGGGCCTCTCCTCCCATTAATGTCCAACAATGCCATCCTCTGCTACATATGCAGCTAGAGCCATGGATCCCTCCATCTGCACATTTTGGTTGGTGGGTTTTTTTTCCTGGGAGCTCTTGGGGTACTGGTTGGTTCATATTGTTGTTCCTCCTATGGGGCTTAAAACCCCTTCAATTCCTTGGGTTCTTTCTTTAGCCCCTCCATTGGGGACCTTGTGCTCAGTCCAATGGTTGGCTGAGAGCATCCACTTCTGTATTTGTCAGACACTGGCAGAACCTCTCAAGAGAGAGTGAGTTTTAAAGGGAATGTCATCCCAGAATTCATAGAAAAGGGGGAGAAAAAGCATAGGAGGGGAAGAAGGAGGAAGAAGGACAGAGATGGGAAGGGGAAGGGGAAGCTAAGGACAGAAAGAGGGAGAGGGAGAGACAGAGAGAGAGAGAGAGAGAGAGAGAGAGAGAGAGAGAGAGAGAGAGAGAGAGAGAGACCAGTTCCAGTGTAGGATGAACATGTCTCTAGGGATCGAATACAATATAGTAGTATTGTTGAACTCTCTCTCTCTCTCTCTCTCTCTCTCTCTCTCTCTCTCTCTCTCTCTCTCTCTCTTTCTTCCTCTCTCTCTCTCTCTGTGTATGTGTATGTGTGTGTGCATTGTATGTGTAAAAGTAGATGAATTGATGCATGTGGAGGGACAAGTGTAGTCAATCGAGTTAGCCTAATGACAGATAGGTAGCTGCTTCTCACAATTCCAGTCACATCTTTGCCCATAGTTTCCAGGATAAGAGAGGACAAGAAACCAGGAGCCAGAACTCCTTTTTGTCATTCCTAGACTCCAGCAAGCATATTTCCAGAACTTCAGAACATTCTTCTCTACCTATCAGCTTCTATATCCTATGCTTATCAGCTTTTCCCTTCCTTCCTTCTTTAAAATATATATGAATGAAATATGAAATTGGAGAACTATACCTTCAGCCCCATGTTTACTTCAAATAATTAAAATTAACATGCAGAAAACATCGACTGTTTATTGTTACTTAATTTATATGACTGTATTAATTATATTAATATCCATTTTTGTATGCTGCTAAGAGTTTCCATAATAAGGAATTTTTTTAGTTGACTGTTTGGAAGTTATTAAAAATATATATGTTGCATTAATAGAATATGTCAAATTATATTTAATTACAACAATAAAGGTGATGGCTAAAGAAGACTCTGACAGTTGAAGGATAACCACAGACTCTTTTATTAATCCAGGAAAAGCAACATCTGGCTCATGTTCATCCTTGCTTTTCCATCCTTATTAGCCATTTCCCTCTGTAGACAGACTGCTCATGTCCTCTGCTCTCATCCTATCTCACTCTTTCTCTATGGTCTTATTCTAGGAAGCAGCATGTCTCTCATAACATATCCAATAATTAAATTTTATCTTTCTCACTCTTGATAATCTGAGAACCAACTCAGGAACACAAAATGACCTTGAAATTGTTCATTTTGGGGCAAATTTCTCCTTTGAAAACTTAAATCAATCCTCTATACCATATGTTCTTTGCCCATACAAACACACATGAATGAATATACATATGTGTGTGTGTGTGTGTGTGTGTGTGTGTGTGTGTGTGTATGTTCTTCTGTTCTTGAACATTTGGGGCTTATAATGTGTTTATTAATATATAATTCATAAAACAAGTCATATTGTTTTAACTTAATTTCTTTCAATTTTCAACAATTCATTATCTTTGCTAAAGGATAAATATATTAGAAATTATAGAGATGTATGAAATATGCAAAGTTAAAGAGATTTTTAAATGTTTTAATGCTCACAATGTATATATGTAGAGTAGTAGTATGCAATTTTTCTCTATGTATATATATCAAAATATAATAGTGTTCACCTTAAGTATGTACAGTAATTGATTTAAAAGTAAAAGCAAGATTATACAAACTAAAATAAAATTATTTGCCTGAGTTATAGGTATGGCATGAGTTGACCCCAATCAAAAGAGAGTCTGGAAGAAAATAAATGGCATTAAGAAAAGAAGTAATATGCAAATATTGAAGATAAAAGGAAACAGTTTGTAAAAACAAATTTTTTTTACATACTTCTGAAAACTCTCACCAAGCAATATAAGAAAGCAAATATTCATCCTATGCTTAATTTAACAATTAGTTTCAGCTGCATTTCATTATTTTATTTCTTCAATTTACTCCAAAAATTTTTATTTTGACCTTCGGTCAATATAAAGTTCAGTCTGTTAGAAAACATTATTTGGATGTTAGAGGTAGCTTTTAAGATCAATGGCAATTTTCATGCTGTTCAAAGTTATCCTCAATTGGTATTAAAAATCCTCCCCTATGAATCTGCCAAACATTGTTTGAGATCCAAACAAATTTTCTGTCACTAACAAGACTGAAGCATCACTGCTCTGTCTGTGTAGCCCTAAGGATCTGGTAGAGACACACTCTCTCTCCCCAAGTACACAGCCAGAAGTCACGACTCCCCGTTCTTTCAGTTTGCACAGATGTGATTAAGAAGCCCGTTTTGACCGTTTTCTACAGTTGTGTGATTTGTCAGATTGTCCACTTTCAGAATATCTCAGAGAAGTATATCATTTATGTCTGGAGAAGGAGAAGGGCGGGTATTCGTTTGTTTGACATGTGGGCAAGAGTTTGTAATGTGTCTTCTTAAGAAAATATGTCCTTAAAAGAATGTCCGAACCCCAGTACAGTCACACACTAAATTATTGCTTATTTAAAGTGCAGGAGTATGAAATATGTGGCACAGCTACACATAGACATAATTGCCATCTTTAGAAGGAGCTAGCAAAAGCCTCATAAGTTTTAGAAACATTCAGCAATGAGTTGGCTTCAGGATGTCCTGTGTCCAATAAAAAACAGTCAGTTGGTAAGTCTTGGAATTCAGTTTTGTTATGATCCAAGGATGTTTTTCTACTTTCTGCACTTTAGTTGATTCATTATTAAATTCCCTGCTGTAACTGAATGGGAAATGGGAAAATAAGTCTAATTCCCTTTTCCTAGAAGCAAGTACATTTTACAGAAATAATAGACCATTTTGCTGGTGGGTTCGGAAAATGACTCAGTAACTTTTAATCTGAGCCCTCCCTGACACAATAGCCACATTGTTCCCAATTTGGCTTCTTTCCTTCTCCCTCTAATTCTGAAATTTCTGATTTAATGCAAAAGCTCATGTCACACATTTTAGTCCTAGGGGAAATTATTGTGACCTGCTTTCTTTCTGTCTGTTATTTCTTTCCTTTCATTTTTTTTTGAGTCCTTCTTAATTTTCTCTGGGAAGTTTATTTTTCTGTGCTTCCTGCTTCTCTGGACACCAGCTATTTCTTACCAGCTTCACACCTCTAAATCCCCATGCTGGTGGGAGCTGCCAGCTGTCTGCTAAGGATGCATCTAATCTTGACCCCTGTCTGGCATTTGGTCTTTTAAAAACAGTCCCAATTAAAAGTGTTGTGTAATAAAAATAAATGGCTTTGCCTCTGTGAGAGTTATGATGCACCCTCATTAAAATCCCTCTGCCTTAAAGGACACCGATTTTACTTTTCTCTCGGGGGAGAAACTTTACCACTTGCACTTTCCAATGGAGCTAGGACCTGAAGAGTCCTGCATTTTAATAAACCCTCATTTATGGACCGAGGACTAAACATGTGAATCAAGGAAGTGTGTCCAAACTGCATGGAAAGGGAATATTATTTGCCTCCTATTCTCTCCTAGTATAGTGGAGTTTGGTGTCAAATGTTTAAACTCCACAAATCTTTCCAGAGTTGACATCTCAGGGCATCATTCAGCTGTGCATTCCTGGTATTACTTTTGCTAGATAGAATGGAAAGAAGGAAAGAAAGAAAGAAAGAAAGAAAGAAAGAAAGAAAGAAAGAAAGAAAGAGAAAGAAAGAGAGAAAGAAAGAAAGAAAGAAAGAAAGAAAGAAAGAAAGAAAGAAAGAAAGAGAGAGAGAAAGAAAGAAAGAAAGAAAGGAAGGAAGAAAGAAAAAGAAAGAAAGAAAGAAAGAAAGAAAGAAAGAAAGAGAAAGAAGGAAAGCAGCAAAGCCACAGAGGAGGAGATGGTTACTTTTCTCTCTATCTTTGGATGCCTGAGTTTCCTTAAGCCTTGTGTTAAGGATGTTTGCAGGCAGGCAGTGTTTGGTTATTAACGTGGAGACTCACACATGGACAATGAGAGACTTTGCTGCACTCATTCCTACATAGGATCCCTTCATCATACTCTTCCCTCAAAGCTCACTGCAGAAGAGGAGGCAGAACGATTGTAAGAGCCAGAGATGTGTGACACCATTAAAAAGAATGCCAGAGAGAACGGGACTAATGTACATATGAACTCATAGAATCTGTGGCAGTATGCACAAGACATACACAGGTTCAAGCCAGACAGAATCTACAAAATGAGATGGACAAGTAGAAACAGGCCCCCACCCCTCATCAAGAAACTACCTGCAATTGATACACACTGGCAAAGGAAACAATATTTTTATTGAGTAAAGTCTCACAGGGTATATTAGCCACCCACTTCAGGGTAGGCACCATAGTTAGGAGTAGTTGGCCAACACAAAATGAACTCAATGGTATTTGTGTGTGTGTGTGTGTGTGTGTGTGTGTGTTATTTTACTTCACCTGTGTTTTTCTGTTGGTTGTGTTATTATTTTGTTAATATATTTCAGTTTCTGTTTGAGTATGGCTATAGATTTCTTGTTTTTTTCTGTAGCATGTGGTTTCTACTACCTTGATTTAAACTCTGGGCATACAGCGCTACCAGCCATCACCCTGGTTTCCTTCGATCCTCAGATGAAAGGCACACACACATTAGCTCATTTTTAAACTGCCTTACATCTCAGTGACTGGGCTCTTCTAAGCAGCCCCTCCCCCACAGCTAGTATACCCCTTCCCTTTACTCTTTGCTCAGCACTCTAAATCTGCCCTCAGTTTAGTTGTATTTCTATTCTCTCTCCTGCTACCCCAGGTCTAGTTGGGAAAGCAGTGTTCACTCTACCCAAGATTTCACAAAGCTGATCTCTCTCTCTCTCTCTTTCTCTCTCTCTCTCTCTCTCTCTCTCTCCTCTCTGTCTTTCTCTCTCCCCCACCCCATAACTGGCACAGAATCAATGGCATTTTGATGTAAATACTTCTTAATCAATTTTTGGTCTCTAGCAAGGATACAACTATTAAAAGAGACACAACTACTGACAGAGCTGAGGAAAAATTGCTCCCTAGGAGATAGAAACTGATGCCAAACCAGTTTCTATTCCCAGTTTTACCAGCTGTGAAACTAAGAACAAATAAACACTAATCCTACATATAGTTCAGTACATTGCACTGCAAAAAACACTCAAAAGCATTTTCTCATCGTAGCTGCTAAGCATAGGCTAGTGTGAATGCATCCTAAGCATTAGATTGACAGATAAGACAAGGCATCTGTCCATTACAGTAAAATGTATAGCAGATGATATTGGAATTTGAATAAACACACACACACACAAAGAGCGAGAGCGAGAGAGAGAGAGAGAGAGAGAGAGAGAGAGAGAGAGAGAGAGAGAGAGAGACTGGGAGACTGATGTTTCTGAAGAGAGCAAAGTGTACTCACATACATAAAATAAATAAATCTTAAAAAAATAAATTAACAGAGATTGCCATGAATACAGCTTAAAGAAGCATGAAAGAATTTGCACCCCTTTGATTTTGATACCTTTAGCTAATGTCAAACACTGGGCAACTCTTATGTAGTACTAGAACCCCATTGGTGGAAAATTGGGACCTTAAGCCAAAAACAATAAAATCCACCTCTGGTAAGAGACTTGGCATTTCTCCTCCCTCTAGAGTTAATCCATTTTAGCACGTTAACCCACCTGGTCTGGGGAGCATCCACCAGAGAGACAGGTTTACCTTAAGCTAGGCTAAAGAAATAGGAGAACTAATTAGTTTCTTAATGAAATAATATACTTTTCCTTCCCAGAATTTCCACTCCATAATGAAGTCAGAAAGTTATTGCCTTTTCTCTTTATTCTTCTCTGCTCTTTTTTCAATTCAATGTTGGCCAAAACCAAATATACTTTCTCTGGCACTTTGGACTTCCTTACTTTCTCTCCCTCTTTCCTTACTTTCTTCCTGCTACGGGGCTGCATGTCTATTATAGGACTGGCATCCATGTTACAGGCACGACTTTTTCTTTCTCTGCTCTATCTTCCTCATCGAGGAAGCATACAAGATTTAAAAATCTGTCTCACCTGTGGTGTTTTTAAAAATTCCAATAAATTGTCCTTGAGTCGACTTTTAAATTCTTTTATGAATGAGACTAAGATTCCCAAAGCAAAACCTGATTTTTCTAATAATTACTATTAATTCATTCAAAGCATAGTTTTGAACATTTATTATGTTTCAGAGAGTCTACAATATGGTTTCAGTAGTTAACAAGAGAGAGAGGTTTTATAGAGTTTACACTGTGGTGACTAAAATGAGCAATGAATAAAGCCCATAAGCAAAGTTCTGTTAAAGAATATCTAGCTTGAGAAAGACAGGGAAGTCTCAAGAAAAGAGTGGCTCCTAAAGATTTTAAGAAAGCATTTTCACCACATAACAATGGGGTAAAGAAGCCTTTCCAGTAGTGAAGCAAAGTGTTTAAGCTGAGATATCAGCACATTCTATGGTCCTAAGAGGAAAGATAATGTGACTAGGGAAAAGAGAGCGGGAAGATCATATTATAGTTAGTGGAAGGAGCAATGGCCACATTGCATAAAATATTGTAAAAAGCAAAAACAGAGAAGGCTCTAGGTTTTACTGTAATATCAATGAAATAAACATATTTTGAACCAAGAATCAATATGAAAACTTCGTATGAAATGTATTTAATAAAAAAATATGAGTTTAGAGAGGAATGTTTACTGGAGATCTAAAAGCTCTGGGCTCCATCCAAAAAGGAAAGGTTAGTGGGTCCACAAATATAGGTTAGTGGGTCCATCTGAGTTTCAGGGAATGTGGGGTAGAGACCGATGTCGTGGCAGACAGAACAACAGGGTACTTTATTTTGTAGATGACCAAAGCTGTAAGTAGATCTGTCTGTCTCCATAACCCTAGTGCTGCAGTTACAGGCATGATTGGAATGCTTGCCTTTAGCATTGATGTAGAGCAGCAAAGGCTCTTACCAACTGAGTCAACTCCATTTATGGTGCACGTCCTTTAAGAACATAGCATGAGTAAGAATTGATACCCATTAATAATTGATAATTAATAACAATATGAATTATGAATAGAGATAATGAAACACTATGAATAACTCTCAGACTTATAGCTATACCACTTAATGTGTTACTTTCTTCATGTGGTAACATTGTCCAGGAGGGGAGCCGAGGGTAATGAAGGAAATGGTTGCTAAATTGATTCATAATGTGAAATTTCTAGCCTAGTTCTAAAAACTACCATCAATTAGGTTTTGAACAAATTGCTTAAATATAATTTTTTTCATTTATGAAATGAACATAAATGTTATTTATTTGTTCTACTTCAGGAACTAATTTACAATCAAATATAAGAATGTACATTCTAATTTTAACAGTATTTTATATTTATGCTTATTAAATAAATTATGAAGCATAATTTCATAACTGACAACCAATATCATGAATCTTATGCTCAACAATTTCTTACAGTGAATATTTACCATAATATGCATATTTTTGCTTTATTTTAAGCCTTATTAAATTAATACCAATTACTTGAATGAATCTCATTTATTTATTTAAAAATGTTCTATATAATGTATTTATTATGCTCATAGAACATCCATTTGTAACAGCAAAACCATAAGAATAAAACTAGTAGTAGAGTGACATTATGACTCTCAGTTTGGGTAGTAAATACATTTGTCATCAGATTTTACAATGTGCATTTTGTCTCAGGACTCATGGTGGAAGGATAAAAGAAAGTCTGGCAAGCTGTCATGTGACATCTATATAAGCACAGTGGAACTGCACATCAAAGTCTAAGAGTAAACTCGTATAATGGCGGGCTTTTTTACTCACACCAAAGTTCCCAAAACAACTTTTGAGATTTATTTTTTATGAAAAATACCCTAAGCCATGAGCTTGTGCTTGTTCCCCAGCTAGCTTGTGACTTAACCCATTTATTCTATTCTAGGTCCTTCCACATGGTTAGCTACCTCTCTTCAGTTTCATGTGACCTTCTTCATCAGTGTTTGAGGCAAATCTCCTCTAGTGCCTAACTATCCCAGAGTCCTCTTTCCCTGCCAGAACCCCAACCTCCTATTTCCTTCCTAAGCTAATAAGTCAACAGATTTCTTTATTAGCAGGTAATGCTTCCATAAACCACACAAGAGAATTTCTCTACATTTCCCCCTTTTAGTACAATGAAAAGTTTTCCCTTACAATAATAAAATATATACAATAATAACAATTGTGAAACCTATCTGGTAATATTACATTCATAGTATATACAATAATAAGAATTGTGAAACCTATCAGGTAATATTACATTCACAATATTCAGTCTATATGCACTCGGCAACCTTGGAGAATGTACTCTACTCTCTATCCTGTTTTAATGAGTTCAGGATTCTGTACCTAAATCAATTTCTATCAAAACTGTCTTACCAACCAAAAACGTCTGTGTAGACTTAAAAACATTTTCTTAAATCCTAAGCAACCTAATTTATATGTGAGAATATAATTATTCAGCTTCCAACCTCATCAAAGTGCCGAGAAGGAGTAACTAGTACCTTAGTCTGCAGGGAGCGGAGGCAAGCAGCTTCCCAAACTATAGAAATAATAGAGAAAGCTGGTTGCCTGGATGATCTCTCCAAATTTCTCTGTGTTGTTGGAGCATCATTTCTGACCTTCCTGGTCCATAATATCTTAAAGACTTTTCTGTAAAGCAGGAATTATAAAGGACTTCCCTAACTTGTGCTCCCAACGCTCAGCAGTAGACTACCCTGTGTTTCATTTGTACAGTTAAGATAGTGTATTCTCTTCAGTGAGGCAAGGTCAGTTTCTTGCCCAGTAGCTAGCTTGCCACTTATGAAGCAAACTCCATAAGGAGGTTCTTTGATGCCCATCATCTTCTTTGAATTGGAATGGAGGTGCTACCAGGAGCAGATCTGTCTTATTATTTTGTTTTTAAAAAGACCCTTTATTTTAGAAATACCTTTAAATTCCATATTCTATGGATTGCTGAAGATTTTAAAGACCATTCATCTATAGTATGCCTGAATCTTTTGTTTGATTTTACTGTTTACCATGTTTTCAATCTAGGAATTATATTTTACTGTAATTAACTAGACTAGTAGCTAACATGACCATGAGTTTGATTATTTTTTAACTTGCATTTCTTAACTATCCTAACAGTTTGTAATAGCAACTTTCAAAAAAGACTAGACCTTAATGCTGCATTTTTAAGAATTACATAGATAAAATACCTTAGAAAGAGTTGATACATAGTGTCTTACAGTTTTATTGCTGTGAACAGACACCATGAGGAAGGCAACTCTTATAAGAAGAACATTTTAAATGTGTCTGGCTTACAGGTTCAGAGGTTCAATCCATTATCTTCAAGGCCGGAACATGGTGGCATCCAGGCAGGGCAGGCATGGTGCAGGAGGAGCTGAGAGTTCTACATCTTTATCTGAAGGCTGCTAGCAGAATACTGGATTCCAGGCAGCTAGGATGAGGGTCTTAAAGTCCACACCCACAGTGCCACACCCACTCTAACATGGTCACACCTACTCCAACAGGGCAAACCTTCTAATAGTGCCAATTCCTGGGTTAAGCATATATACACTACCACATATAATATGTTGTAACTAAATGTAACCTTCATTTTGTATCAATATACAAGTATTTACACCAATGTAACCAAATATAACCTTAATTGATATCAATATGCAAAGATCTGTACCAGTGTAAGGGTTTTTTTTGTTTTGTTTTGTTTTGTTTTTTTTTTGGGTGTTCTGGGTTTTTTTATTTTAGATATTTTCTTTATTTACATGTAAATTTCTCCATTCCCAGTTTCCCCTCCAAAA
>NW_022196903.1:10427823-10449554 GCF_008632895.1 Mastomys coucha
CCTGAGTGAGGTAACCCAATCACAAAAGAAAAAACACGGTATGCACTCTCTGATAAGTGGTTATTAGCTCAGAAGTTTGGAATACAGGAAGAACAGTGTAAGGTTTTTAGTAAATAGTAGCTAGATAGTTTAAGAGTAGATTGAAGAATCTACCTTTTATTCTTATTATCCCTTTATTATATCCCTCTTTTTTCTTTCAAACCCTTCACCCTCTTTTTCACTTAGCATATGAAAAAAAAAGAAAGATAGAGGAAAGAAAACTAAAAAGAAAAATCTCTGGGTCTAACCTCCTATATTTTTTCCTCCCTGACTAAGACAGTTAACATCTTGTAAATATCCCCTTTCATAATGATCACAACCCAAAGAATGACCAAAACCTACCCATCCCTCCTTTTGGAAATGGAGACATTTGCTATCATAAAATTGCTTCCTGATGACTGGGAGTGTCAGTTTTCCTCCTTTGGGAGTCCTAGAAAATTAAAATATTAGCCAATCCCAAGAAAGCTAGATGTAGCATTTGCTGTCCAGTCTTCATGTTGAGAAATTCAGAGCTTAACTGGAACAATCTGTGGTATTGGATGATATAGCTAGCCATTTTGAAATTGTCCCAAATGAAGATTCTGCACAGAGGTAGTCTGAGGTCAGATAAAGCAAGGTGCTGGAATAATTATGTCTCAGTGTCTCAGCTTCCCTGAGAGTGCACCTTGTCAGGGCTATCTTAACTTCACTGATGTCTGTAAACAATAAACTCCCATGAGTGGTATATTTTTGCAATAACATATGGAATGTGCAGTGTGCACAATTCAACCAAAAGTGAGCATGTAAGGAATCTGCCTTTCTTTATAAGTTAGTTTGGATTGTATAATGAAAGTAGAAGACACATTTTCAACTATGGCATTTGAAAGCCTAGCATGTTGAGTCTTGAGGATTCTGTAGCCAACAAGATGTACTGGATAGGCAGAGTTGAAGATCTGGATGGAGACATTTTAATTTCTTAGCCAGTCTCAGAACTATTCCCAAGTAGGAGGATCAGCAATGTAAGCTACTTGTTTTGTTGGTCTTCTTGATTTCATCATGTCTGTAGTAAGTATCTTCAGGGAGTCTCCCCTTACTAAATCTGATTTTTATCAATTCGTTAGGAATCCACAACTTTTCTTTACCCGTGGAAACATATAAAAAGCCTCTCCCCAAGTGTAACACTTTTCTATTCCTCCATTTTGAAATTAGGACACCCTTAACATAAACAGGCTGATTTAGTTCAGCAGTTGTTTTACATAACTCAATGTCTCACATCAGCTCTTTGTTTGTGTGTGTTCTTTAGCATTCAAAAAATTTAAAGTTAAGAAATTTAAAATAAACTTTAAAATAAATAAATGTAATTTCTGGGGAATTTGTTACCCCTTTTTGTTTGTTAAGTATATCCTTTAGAGCTGAAGGGAATTGTAGCCACATAGGAGGAACAACCATATAAACTAACCAGTACTCCCAGAGCCCCCAGGAACTAAACCACCAACCAAAGAGTGCACATAGTAGGACTCATGGCTCCAACTGCATATATAGTAGAGGATGGCCTAATCAGTCATCAATCGGAGGAGAGGCCCTTGGACCTGTGAAGGCTCTATGTCCCAGTGTAGGGGAATGCCAGGGCCAGGTTTGTGAGCAGGGGTCGGGGGAGAGAATAGTTTTTTTGTTTTTGTTTTTTTTTAGGAGGGGAAACCAGGAAGGGAGATAACATTCGAAATGTAAATAAACAAAATATCTAATAAAAAAGTATATCATTTAAAATATAATTAGATCTCTCTACAACTTCTTGCCCTGTAGGATAATATGGTATATGTGTAATATGCTTTATATTATAATATGCCAAAATTGTTTCATTTTTTAGGGACATATGCTATAATCTTGTCATTCTTAATTCATACAGGTATTTCCATAATTGCCATAATTTCTAATAAGTGTATAATTACAGAACCAGACTTTTCAGAATCTAAAGCAGTTTACCCTTGAAATCCTGAACAGGTGTCTACAACATGTTGTTAGCAATTTTGATTTTCCAAAATATGAAAAATGAAACACATCCATTTGTTAAATTTCATTTCTTTGTTTCCATGCAGGTAATGTAGTTTGGTTATAGAAAGAATTGGTAGAACATTTCTTTAAAATTTCCTTGGCCTATTGCCAAGTGATAGTAAAATCTTTTTTTAAACTTGTGTTAACATGATGGTACTTTATAAAAATGAAATCCTGATGCTTTCAGCATATTTCCTATTAATAACTAATTAATGTCATTATTACCTTGTGTTAGAGGGTCTAGTAGACCCATATGGGTTCTGATTTGTGTTATAGACAATGAATGATTTCTATTTCTGATCATTTGTTGTAATTGGATAAACAGTGAAGTTTTTTTTTTTTTTTTTAAAAAAAGCATCCTGAATAAATTCTGAAATTTCTATATGCACACTGAGAGTTGTATGGAGCCTTTGGGGGGGTCACTTGACAGGAATCTGACAGGAATCACTCAGGCAGGAATCTCATTTTAGGCTACAAAAGGGAAGTAAATTCTGGTAGGAATCTTAATTTTTAGGTAGAACAAAAAAAAAGTAGGATTAAGGCAAGAATCTGATTTTGGGCTTGGACAAGTGTGGACTCCCTCCCCTTGGCCCGGAGAGTTTTGAAAGCGAAAGAGGACCCAGGACTGCAGATGCCACCTGTGGAGCGAATCCCTGACTGCCTTAGACCAAAGACTGCTGACAGCTATCTCACCTCTGTCTCAATTGCCTTTGAAGTTCCTTCCTCAGGTCTCTTGTTTATGTTAGATTACTGGTTTTGGTTTTCCTTTATGGTTTTGATTCTGCCTCTTGTTATATAAACCCAGTTTCTCCAAGTAAAGACACACCTTGATAAAGCTTACTTGGTGTCCTTTTCTTTGTGTCTCTCCCACCCTCTTATTTTCACAGGTTCTCAATAATTCTCCAGTCCGAGAGCACCCACAGAATGTGGGCCCGCTGGCCGGTCCCCCACAGACAAGGAAGTGGGCTCAGATTTTTTTTGGTCATTCTGACAACCCCTTAGAAACAATCATGAGAATAATCACAGGACTTTATTTATTGCCTTGGTTGTTCCCTATTGTACTGTTGACCCTTATTACTTGTGTGTAATTAAAATGATATAAAAGCAGATTGGAAAAATAAACCTGACTTCTGTCTCAGAAATGACTGGGGTCATGCTGCAGCATTGTGTAATCATCTCTTCTTTTCAGTCCTCACCCTGCACTGGAGAACTTGTTTACTGACTGAGCCGGCTTGGTTAGAGTGTCCATAACTATATTAGATTCTGGAAAATCTAGTAATAATGTAAGAATGGCTTACAACTCTGATTTTTCAACTGAATTATAAAGGCTCTGAGACACCTTATTTATTTTTTTCTGACTTATAACCTGCCTTTCTGGACCTATTTGCATTATTACAGAATGAACAGGTTCCAGAAATTGGTAGCCCTTTTAAGATATGATCGAGGATTCAATAAATTTTATAAATTGAAATCTCTTGTTTTGGGGAGTCTTTGTTTTCAATTTCTCCCATAAAATTACTGCAAGCCCTTTGCAAATGTTTATTTCTGCCCATATTAAGGCAATTTCTCCATTAGTAAAATGTAGTACAATTTCGGATGGTTCTTTTCCTACTAAATAATCTCTCATTTTTCCTCTCAGAATCAATTCAGAAACATTTTGATGTGTATGAACAGAGGATCGCATCAGGAAGTACACGAGGCCCAAACAGTTCCATGTGTAAGAGGTTTAATTGAGAGGGAGTTGGGGTAGTGGCGCGGAAAGAGAGGAGAGAGAGAGAGAGAGCAAGATGGAGTAAAGTTATATATATATGGGTTGTGACATAGCCGTCACAGGTAAAGGTGGGACTTGAGCCCAACAGAGTCTGGGAATATGGTGGCTGTTGCCCTGGCAACAGGTCTGTGGACCCGCCCATGTATCACTGCAGGCTCTGGATGCTAACACATTTTCTATATGGGTCTTTAATTTTTTTACTCTGTGCACTAAAACTATTCATTCTAAGACATTATCTTCTCTCTACACAAGAATTTCTGTGGGAGAATGAGAAGAAGGCAAAATAACTGAAATATAAGCTATCTTTGGATCTAAATATGTGCCCCTTGTAATTTCTTTTCTACCAGGGCCAATTTTTTTTCCACCTCAGCTGATAATTTTCTTGAGCTATTTAAGTCTTTATCACTTTGAAGTAAATTACTTATCACTTGAGTAGTTAATCCAGTTATGGACCTTAGCCAATTAATGTCTCCTTTCAATTTTCAAAAATCAATTGGTCTCTCCTTATTTGTACCTTCTGTTATCGAAACTTTTGATGGCCTATCTTATATCCTAGATAATTAATAGAATCTTCTCTTTGCATTTTTTCAGTGGCAATTTGTAATCCCCAGAAAGGCAAAATTCTATTAACTTCAACAAATATTTTTCTAACAACTGTATCTGAATCAGCCAATAATGGTAATCCTTATAGTGGTAAATTATAGAGTGAGGAAACAGCTTACAAGTTATTTCTAATGGTTGTTCTATAAAATATTGGCATAAGATATGACTATTCAACATTCCTTCTATCAAGACTCTCAAATGATGTCTCCTTATTTGACAAATTCTATTGAAATTAGGTAGTAAGAAAGCAAAATACATCCTATCATGTGCACATGTGCATCCTATCATGCACATGTAAAGGGATTATAAAAATTCAGTTTTTTAAATCAATCACCATAATAGGACATGCCTTGGGTATCAAGAAAGGCAATGAGATTCCAGGTTGTAAAGAACCAATTGGCTGAATGACTTTGTTAATTACTCTCAGATCTGTCAACATGTTCCATTTCCTTGATTTCCTTTTAATGAGAAATACAGGAGAATTGCAAGGACTGGTGGACTCTTATATATTGAGCCTCTAACTGTTCTTGGACTTGGTGTTCTAGTGTCTGTAATTTTTCTTGTATCATAGATCATTTTTCTATCCAAAGAGGTTTGTCAGTTTGCAATTTTAGTGGTAAGACAGCTGGTGATCTACCAGCAAGAGCTCTCCAATATAAAGTTGAAGAGTCAGCCTCTGTTGTATCCTACTTATGAACAGTTTGGACAGTTTATAACTATCTTTAGTAACATTTTTAAATTTCTTTTTTAGGAATATCTCTTCTTTTACAGGCTGCCTTTAAAGTTTTAGGAATACTAATCTATGTTTTCCATTGTTGTAACAGATGGTTTCTCCATAGATTTATAGCCATATTAGCAACATATGGCCTTAATTTTCCAATTTAACCTTCAAGTGCTATGCATTTAATACATTGTAGAATTTGTTTTACCTTAAATGACGTTCCAATTCTTAGGAGCTATGTAGATACCCTTTGAAGCTGCCTAGTTAGATTACAAGAATTTTGGGGTATTATAGTTATATCTGCTCCAATATTGACTAATCCTTCAATCTCCATTATATCTAACTTATTTTGACTTAGTTTTCTGATCATTCATAATAGTTTGCCACAATATCTGCAGAGGTTTTGGTACCTTTAGAATCTCTCCCTCTCCGTCTCCCTCTCCCTCTCCCTCTGTCTCTCTGTCTCTCTGTCTCTCTGTCTCTCTGTCTCTCTCTCTCTCCCTCTCTCTCTCCCTCCCTCACCCCCCCCTCTCTCTCTCCCTCTCAATCTATAAGTGTGGCTCTATTTCTCTTAAATGACTTGTTTAAGTTTTTCCTATCAGGCTTTTTTTTCCAGATTTTTTTCTTAGTAATTTTTCCTTGATGGACAGGAAATGACGTTGGTTTTGTTAGGCTTGAGTAAGGTACAATCTTCAGGTTTTTTTTTTT
This sequence comes from Mastomys coucha, assembly GCF_008632895.1. Classification (NCBI taxonomy): domain Eukaryota; kingdom Metazoa; phylum Chordata; class Mammalia; order Rodentia; family Muridae; genus Mastomys; species Mastomys coucha. The sequence continues at coordinate 10,433,697 of NW_022196903.1, forward strand.
CTTTCTTTTTTTTTTTTTTTTTTTTTTTTTTTTTTATATTAAGGACCTGCCTCTAATATCTTTGCATGAACTACATTCATGAGCCTTAAGTCTGTTCCTTCCTCGTCTTCTACATTTCACAATAAACTTGCTCCCTGAATAATAATAATAATGATATTGAAAATTTTATCCCCAGAAGCTGTTTGTCTATAGTCCTTTAACAAATGAACTCATGTTTCACGACCACACAATAACATTTTGTGTTTTTATATCTCCTGCAATTGTTTGTCCAACCACAAGTGAATTATGAACATTAGATTCTATATCTGTAGTAGTTTTAATCCATTCATAAAAAGGGGTAGATCTGGCCCTTAAAGGTCTAAGAGATTTTTGCATTCAGCATTAGCTTCTTTTTGTTTTTGTTTTTGTTTTGTTTTGTTTTGTTTTGTTTTTTTGAGACAGGGTTTCTCTGAGTAGCTCTGGCTGTCCTAGAATTCACTCTGTAGACCAGGCTAGCTTCAAACTCAAGAAATCCACCTGCCTTTGCCTCCCAAGTGTTGGGATTAAAGGCGTGTGACACCACCGCCAGGCTCAGCATTAGCATTTTCAAAAACTAAAGTTTCAGCTAAAATTTCTCTAGCAGTTAGATCTGATATTGTTCTACACAGAGTTGTAATCTTTTACAAACAATCTTTGTTAAAAAAAAATCAGTGACAGATTCATTTGAACCACTGGTTATCTTTGTAAATGATTCAGCTCATCCTTGTTGTTTAACATTGTCCCAAGCATTTAAGGCTATTGTATGGCATTGTTCTAGGACAGCATCATCATGGGTTCTCCATACTCTTAATTCAAAATTTGCACCTTCACCTAGAAGTGGTCCTTGACAATGTCAGTAGCTATGATCCTATGTTGATGCTCAGTTACGTAAGCCTCATCTTTATCATGTAGCCACTGTACTTGAGAACCAGGCTCTAAGTTTGTTGTCATTAAATCTATCCAATCTTTGGAATTATAAAATTTTGCATTACGCAATTATTAAGTATTTCTTTGACATATGTACTGGCTGGTTTTGTGTGTCAACTTGACAAAAGCTGGAGTTATCACAGAGAAAAGTGTCACTTGAGGAAATGCCTCAATGAGATCCAGGTATAAGGCATTTTCTCAATTCGTGTTCAAGGGGAGAGGGTACAGCCCATTGTGGGTTATGGATCGCTCAACTGGTAGTCCTGGGTTCTATAAAAAAGCAAGCTGAGCAAGCCAGGGGAAGCAAGCCAGTAAGAAGCACCTTCCATGGCCTCTGCATGAGTTCTTACCTCCAAGTTTCTGCCCTGGGTGAGTTCCTGTCCTAACTTCCTTTGGTGATGAACAGCAATGTGGAAGTGTAAGCTGAGTAAACCCTTTCTTCCCCAACTTGTTTCTTGGTCATGATGTTTTGTGCAGGAATATGGACTCTAAGACAACATTTGATGAATAAAAGCCATAGGTTGCTACTGCTTTCTTAAATATTTTTAAACCTTGTATCTCTATGGGTTGCAAGTTGAATTCTTTATAATGCAATGAATTTCTTTAATCTCCTAATTCCCTTAACAAGGCTGGGGAAATCATTTTAGGTTTTTAAATTTTTTTTTATTAATCATTTTGTTTGTTTACATCTCAAATGATACCCACTTCCCAGTTATCACTGCACAAGCCCCCATCCTATCCCTTTTCCCCCCAACCCCTTTACTTCTATGAGGGTGCTCCTCTACCCACTCACCCATCCTCCCACTCCCTCCTCATTGCTCTAGCATCCAGCTATGATGGGGCATCAAACATCCACAGGACCAAGCGTCTCTCCTCCCATTGATGTCAGATAAGGCCATCCTCTGCTACATATGTACCTGGAGCCATGAATTCCTTCATTTATAGTCTTTGGTTGGCGGTTTAGACCATGGGAGATCTGGGTGGTCCAGTTAGTTGATATTGTTCTTTCTATGGGGTTGCAATCCCATTCAGCTCCTTCAGACCTTCCCCAGCTCCTTCACTGGGGTCCCAGGGCTCAGACAAATGATTGGCTGCAAGTATCCGCATCTGCATTGGTCAGGTTTTGGTAGAACCTCTCAGGGAACAGCCATATCAGGCTCCTGCCACCAAGTGATTCTTGGCATCAGCAATGGTGTGGGGTTTGGTGTCTGGAGAGATGGATCCCTAGGGTGGTCTCCGGATGGCCACCTCCTTTAGTCTCTGATCCATTCTCTGTCCCTGTCTTTCTCTTGGACAGGAACAGTTATGGGCCAAAAATTTTGAGATGTGTGTGTGGCCTCATCCCCCACTGGGTTCAGTGCCTACTTTCCAGAGGTGATCGCCACAGGCTGCATCCCCCTCCTCCTTGCTGGGCACTTCCATCAAAGTCATGGACATTGGGTTCTGGGAGCCTCTCTCCTCTCTGGAGTCTGAGACTCTTCAGTGGCTACCCCCAGTTCCTCATGCCTCACTGCTACATTTCTCCTTTCAATTTCCTGACCTTCTGTACTTCTCTCCTGTCCATTACAATACCTGTTCCTGCTCCCCTTTTTCCCTCCCCATCCTCTCTCCCTTCCAGGTATCTCCCTCCCTCTATTTCCTGTGATTATTTTGTTTCATGTTCTATGTAGTATTAAAGCATCTACGTTTTGGTCTTCCTTCTTTTAAGCTCCATATAGTTTGTGGATTGTACAATGGATATTCTGAGCTTTGGAGATAAGACACACTTATCAGTGAGTACATACCATGTATGTTCTTTTTGTGTCTGGGTTATCACACTCAAGATATTTTCTAAATTGAGTTATTGGTTTTTGTTATATCTTTTTTTAGTTCTTTATATATTTTGGATATTAGTCCTTTGTTAGATGTGTAGTATGTAAAAATCATTCTGTATTTATTGACTGTTATTTGCTTGAATTGCCATGTCCTTTTTACTTATAGAAGCTTTTCAGTTTCATAAGGTTTCACCTATAAGCTCTTGAGCTTAATGATTGTGTTAATGGTGGTTTTTTTTTTTTTGAAAGTCTTCTTCTGTACCTATGAGTTTCAAGCCATTGCCCTCTTTTCCATTTACTAGGTTTACTTTATATGATTTGATGTTGAGGGTTTTGATCCATTTGGTAATAAATACAGATCTAATTGGACTCTTCTACATGTAGCCATCCAGTTTGTCCAAGACCATTTGTTAAAGTTTTTTTTCCAGTGTGTATTTCTGATTTCTTTATCAAGATTCTGGTGTCCACAGATATGTGGATCTATATTTCAGTCTTCATTTTGGTTCCAGTCATCAATGAGTCTGCTTTTTGGCCATACTAAAATCAACTTGAAATCAGAGATGATAAAACCTCCAGCAGTTCTTTTACTGATCAGTATTTAAAACACTAAGAAATTGTAAAACAGGGTAAGGTAGCTTGTGTCTATAACCTCAGAGCTCTGGAAATCTGAAGAATGAGAAATTCTGAGAATTCAAGGCCAGTCTAACATACATAATGACTTTGAGATTAAACTCAGTCAATGTGGAATGAGAACATATATAGGAAGAGCCAATCATACATTAAAAGAGATGCTCTTTAAACAAATAGGAAGAGTAAAAATCCCCAGGGACAGACTAAATAATGGTTTACTAATGTTTCTTAATGTTGATGAAAAATAAATAGTAGCAGCTGAGAGACACTTGGTTATTGACAAAACTGGGCAACAAAGCCAAACAATACACTATAAGGATGTATTGACATTAGAATGGAAACTTGTAATAGTTTTAAGATGGGGACATGGTTAAGCTTATATACCCTACAAGGAATTAAAAATATGGTTACCAAAAATCTTATAAAAATTAGGTCTGACTAGGGAAAACCATGAGACATGACTGTCTTCATAAAGCAAATAGTCCAAGTGATTCACTCTCACAGACTGTCTCAGTTACTGATTTCTCCAAAAGTATGCATTGAAATCAACTTCAAAAGAGCTAGCCCAACTGATCGATCACACAAAGACTAGACAACACATAGACTGCACCAACAACACAGAGATATTACAATAAAGAAACTGGGCAACAAGTGCTGCAGCTAGCTTTTAAAAACTAACCTTTTCCCCCTGGACTCTAAACAAGAATTCTTTGTATAAATCAGCAGCAAGCAGTAAAAAGATCATTGTCCCAGTCTTTTAAGTTTGGAGAGATAGTTTTGGTCATTTGATATGTTATGGTTGTCATCATCTAGGGTGGTAGGTCGTTTTGTTTAATTATTGTATATTGACAGAAATTTAAGGCTGTTTTGTTAAACTATTGTTCGACTATATTGTATTCAAGCCATTTATTTAAAATGTGATGAAAAATTTTAGTTTTATGGTTCTTATAATTATTTCTATTGTGTAGCTTATTAATGTTAGAGGAAAAAAAACAATGTTTTAAACAAAAAGGGGTAATGAAGTGGGAATTTCTGATTTCTTTGGAGACTCAGTTTTTTCATGTGATGGTTTTCTAAAAACTGTCTTATGAAAGGATGTTTTCCTGAGAACAAACATGTGGTGTTTTTCTGGCAGCTACCTGGTGAAAGGGCATGTGATGTTTTTCTGGATTAGACACTTGTGAGGACACATGATGTTTGGAAAGAGGATAACTCAAAAAGACAATGGATAATGTTATTGCATTGTTCCCACTTGCTTTCTTTGATGATCTTTGCCTGTCATGACTTCATAGAAAAAATAAAGCATACCAAAGAACTTCTGGTGGTATTCTGCCTGCTCATTGCTGCTTCCAGAGACATGGGCTGATCAGTAGAGCCCTAAGGATTCTTCTGAATCATGTTTAACGTTTGTCTAGTGAATTGGACTACCACTGTTGATTCATGTTTGGTGTTTTGCTAGTGGAGTGTACTGCTGACAACATAGATGGTAATCCCAACAAAGAACTATTTCTAAACAGATCCACAGCCCCCATTTCCTACTAACTTTTCTTTTCCCCTGACTCTGATGGGTAGTGGGCTAAAAGGGAGGTTGAAGTGTTAAAAAACCATAGTTAAAATAGGTTTTGGAAAATCGAAACCTAGAACCCTGTTTCAAACTATCCATTTTTTTTTTCATCCTCTTAATTAAGGCTAAATTAACTTTAAAGACCTTTAAGTTTATAAGATATTTTTTAAAATAGGATATTCTAGGTTATTTATTCTTGAAGTTATGTTTTTTAAATTTATGTATCTATAATTAGAAGTTATATGTAATTGAAATCTTTCCCTTCCCGTCTCTTCAGTGTTTAAGGAATTTAACATTAATAAATAAGATGTGTCATCTCAAGAAATATACAACCTTCCCTTACTCAGATATCTCACAAAATGCTAAAGCTCCACTTTTTCTGAAAGATAAAAGGAGAATGGTCAATGGTTGTATTTCAACATAAATAATATGTTTCTTTTCTAAGACAACTTTCAGTTTAGTGTGGTTTGAATGTTGCTTAAATTCGTTTGTTCTTTATTCATCTACAGAAATACACAAAATGCACATTCATCATTTCAATTCATCATGTCAACTCATCATGTCAATTTGTAGTTTTCATTGTCCATTTAGATGAATAAATTACTTATGCTTGTATTACTGAATACTTCAGTGGTTTATCTTCTGTACATTGTGTTTAAACCTTGTAGTCTATAAAATCATTACTCTCACTTATCCAAATTTTACAAATAAGGAAACCAAGACCAAGGAATGTTGTGCTGTGATCCAAATCATACCGTTCAAAATAGATTAGAGTTCAAATAATCAGCCTGGTTCCAATGTTTAATGAGTATGGTCTCTACTAAGGTGCTTATAAAAGAAAGCCATCTCTACCATCAATAAATAGTTAAGCCATTGTCCCAAACCAAGTAAATTATTTTCATTTCTTTATGGGTTTAGAAATGAATCTTCAGATGCTTTTGCATTCATTAAAAGACTGATCTCCCAACTCTCCCAGCAGCACTGTTTGAAGCTTAGAACCTTGTAACAAGAGGAGTATTAATTATTTCTGTTGTCTGAACCTGAAGGACTCCCATCCTGTCAGTTACTCAAAACCCCATGAAAAAAAACGTGAACAATTGACTAATGGAAAAAGTAAATAGGTAAATTAAAACTAGTATTGATAGGAACAACTTTTTTTTTATTCTGAATTTCATTCTATATGAAATATAAAAATATTTTGCTAGATCATCAATAATTTATTATCATACATAATATTTTAATTTTAATTACCTTAGTATCTTGCTTGAACATTTCAGGCTTGAGTTCTGAATTTAGCCATGTAAATATTTTAATAAGGACCAAAACTTGAGATTAGAAACTTTGCTACAGAGCATTCTGATAACAATATAATATGTCTAAGAGCATATGCTTCAAATTATATCCAGCTTATTAATACTTTTGACAGATGTTATAGCATCATAAAATACTACAATAAATTTTGAAGTTGGCTACATGATTTTCACCAGAAAAGTATGAGTTATAAAAGCTTTTAAAGTGAAGAAACATATTTATCATATGTTTTCATTCATCAAAACAATTAGAATTTGTCAAATTCTATCTTAGAGAAGGAAAACACATGAAATAAACATTTTTGGAGCTTCATTCTTGATCACATTATCCTTATACACATATAAGAAATGGAAGAGAAACAACTGATTCCTACACTACTTTTCTCCACATAAATGTCTGGGCCCATTGTAACTGAAGTTCCATTATTTCACTTAATGTTTATTCAATACTCACAGTACAAGGGCACTGTATTAAATACTCTATAATAGCACAGGGCTTGGCATGATGCTTCAAAGGGTTTCCAGCATCCACAAGCATTGTCTTGCTTTGAGTTATAGGATAGGCAACACTGGTATGAAACTGACTCCCAGCATGGTTAATTATACTCCCCAAAGTCACAGGAGTGATTGCAAAACCAGAGTTACAAAGCAGTAGAACTAATAATAAAAAGCAGAGAGGTAGCAGGCCAGCATGATGCTCATAGAAATAGCCCATCAAAAGGTTCTGCTTCATAAAAGTCGTCATTTTAAAGCAGTGTTAAATGGCGTGTTCATACATGGAAGTCACAGCAAACTGGCTCTATCATTAAGATTTAAGTTTCTTTTGATTAATACAGACCAACTTTCTACAATAATAGTGTTTTAAAAAATGGTTGGTATATTCTTATATCATGCTTTTCCCTCTACTTGCTGAAATTTAATTGAAAAAACAAGCTTCTTGAAAGGCATCCTAGGAATAAATAGAGTATGTAATGAGCAGCCATTATACATGATTTCTTCACTCGTGTGGAACCCCTATAACCTACTAATGAGTTCACCACTTGTGAGGTACTAAGGCCTTTTGTTTCAACTAGGTTAATCATATTTTATGGCCAACCATTATGTCTCTTCTATTCATGTGTACTTCATAGCTAGGTAAAGAATTCATATTTTATGGTCCAGTTTATTATTTGACTGCACTTGAAAAATCTATCCTATATGAATATCTTGTTTGATATGCAAAATGCATTAAAGTCTTCTACCTTCACAAACAGATACTAAATATTATTAAAAATTTATAATTAAACAAAGAAGAAAACTGAAAGTTATGGGGTTCTTAAGTATAACATTAACACTATAAGTACACACACACACACACACTCACTTTTCCTAATGTTGGTTATAATAATGGTTCTTACTTAAAATGTCTGTGTGCTTTACTCTACACATAAAGCATGCGAACTACACACACACACACACACACACACACACATACACACACATACAAATTAAATATCTACCATTAAGCTGAGTCTTCACAGTGGCCAGCTACAATAATTAATTCCATTCATAGCTGAGTAAACAGGTATAGAAAAAGTAAGTTACTTTTCCATGTAACAGAGCAGCAACCTTGAGTGTTGATGCATCCTGAGAAGACTGTATACATTACAGATTTCCCTGTTCTCATTCCTTTCACTGGGTCAGATTTGACTAGATGGCAAGGATTCGTTCTCACTTTCTGCTCTACTCTCTCTCCATCATTTCTTCATTTTCTCTCAAAAAGTATTGTATTCCTACATGAGGTTTTCATCCATTAGGAATTGAGGAATCTCTGTCAGTTCATATGTTGCTCTTCCTAAAGGGCTGTAAACCCTTCAGTTCCTTGGGTCCTTTCTCTAGCTACGTCACTGGATACCCTGTGCTCAGTCCAATGGATAGGTATGAGCCCCTACTTTTGTATTTGTCAGACACTGTCAGAGCCTCTCAGGAGATAGCTATATCAGGCTCCTGTAAGCCAGCACTTGTTGGCAACCACAATAGTGTCTGGGTTTGGTGATTGAATATAGGAAGGATTCCCAGGTGGAGCAGTCTCTGGATTGTCCTTCCTTCAGTCTTTGCTCCATAGTTTGTCTCTGCAACTCCTTCCATGGGTATTTTGTTCCCACTTCTAAGAAGGAGCAAATTATTCACACTTTGGTCTTCTTTCTTCTTGAGTTTCTTATAGTTTGTGGATTGTATTTTGGGTATTCTGAGCTTCTGGGCTAATAACCACGTATCAGAGAGTGCATGCCATGTGTGTTCTTTTGGGATTGGGTTACCTCACTCAGAATGATATCCTCCAGATCCATCCATTTCCCTAAAAATTTCATAAATTCATTATTTTTAATATCTACTCCATTTTAATAGTACTCCATTGAGTAAATGTACCACATTTTCTGTATCCATTACTCTGTTAAGGGACATCTGGGTTCTTTCCAGATTCTGGCTATTATAATTAAGGCTGGTATGAACATAGTGGAGCATGTGTCCATATTTTATGTTGGAGCATCTTCTGGGTGTATGCCCTGGAGTGGTATAGCTGAGTCTTCTGGTAGTACTATGTCCAGTTTCCTGGGGAACCACCAAACTGATTTCCTGAGTGGTTGTACCAGTTTGCAATATCACCTGCAATACTCAGAGCTCCCAGGAATTAAGCCACCAACCAACGAGTACACGTGGCAGGACTCATGGCTCCAGCAGCATATGTGGCAGAGGATGGCCTAGTTGGTTATCAATGGGAGGAGAGGCCTTTGGTCCTGTGAAGGTTTATGCCCCAGTGTAGGGGAATGCCAGGGCAAGGAAGTGGGAGAGGGTGGGTTGGTAAGCAGTGGGAGGTGGGAGGGAACAGGGATTTTTCCCCCCAGAGGGGAATCCAGGAAAGGAGATATCATTTGAAATGTAAATAAAGAAAACATATAATAAAAATTTTAAAAAAATATGTGGATTAAAACAGGAAACTACAAAATAAAAGAATTGAGGAATCAAAGCAAATGCAACAAAGTCATTCCTGCAAGTTTTTATAGTTTCAGAGCAAAGTCAGGCAACAAGACATTAACAAAGAAGACACTTTCAGATAGTGTTAAGTGCAGGGAATACTAAGGAGTGGAATGTTAAAATATGGAAGGGAGGATGGTAAAAACATGGAGTGCCTATTTTAAACTGGACAACCTTTCTGAGGATATCTTAGTTGGACTTGAACGATATGAGGATGGCACCAAGTAATCCAGGCTCAAGTGTTCCTGACAGAGAGAACATCAACTGCAAAGGTCTAAAGTAGGAACAAAGCCAGCCTAGAAAAGCCATAACTCATAACTCAATGCCACTGCAGCTGACTTTAGTGAGCTGAGAGGAAAGAGGTAGGTAGAAAGGCTTGGAGAACACAGCAATCAATGCCTTGAAGAGCCTTTTGAATCTGGGTTTCATTTTATTTTACTGCTTTATTTTATCCTTTAACTGTCCAGGGTATTTAAAATTTTAATTTTTTTTAATGTATAGTGGTGTTTTTGCTCACATAAGTCTGCATGAGAATATTCGAGTCCCTGGAACTGGAGTTACAGATACTTATGAGCTGCCATGTGGGTACTGGAAATTGAACCAGTGTCCTCTGGAAGAAGTCAGTGGTATTAATGTCTGAGCTATCTTTCCATCCCCTCTATAAAGGGTGTTTCAAAATAGATACATAAAAGTACATAATTGTTCTCACTAATGAGGTAAATAGCATGTGTTGCTTTGGCACATGGTTCGTTGTTGTAAATCCAGATTAAATATATCTATTTAACCAAAGTTCAAGGTGAAAACATTCAAAATCCTTTTATATAGTATTCTGAATATAGTCTTCTGAGATAAGGCAGTTCATTGTCAAAATATAATCACTCTTTTATATAAGAGGACACAGGAAAGGCTTAGGCCCAGTAATCTGCAATCTAGTATTCATTGATCAACCTCCCAATCTCTTCATCTGCCCACTTTCCCAGCCTCTGGCACTCAACATTGGTTTCTCAACCCCTATAAGATCATCATGTTTAGATGCCTCTTATTCCATTCCATGCATTATTTTCTTCTTACAACTATATTACTTCACTAAGCACAGAGATTTCAAGTTTCATCCTTGTTGCAAATGACAGGATTATATTTGTTTCATTTCCTGCCTAGATGATGGCCACACCTATCACATTTTCTCTATCTATCCATCAGTTGGCCAGTAGGTTGTTCCCATTTCTTTGCTATAATTATCAGTGTTGCAACTTGCATGAGTTTGCAGATGATTTGACATATGTTTTTTATTTCCCTTGGATGTACAGCTAGTAGTAAAACTGCTGGGTTACATGATAGTTACACTTTGATTTTGGGGATAAACTCCCCGGTGTTTTCCATGATCATTGTCCTAACAGAGTGCACAGCTATGCTTCCCTCTCTGTATCATCACCATTACTTATGATTCTTGGCATTTTATGTAATAAGTTTCTTTCCAGGGCTGAAATACTATCTGATTGGTGTTTTGATTTGCATTTCCTCGATGATTAGGATGCACTAAGTATGTTTCCATGTGCCTGCTTAAGTGAATTGCCCATTTCAAAATCTGGATATTTGTGATATTTTTTGCTATTTTGAAAATTTCTCATTTTATTAGTTCTTAGAGAATGTAATTATTATGTACTTTTTATCATATCCATCCTCTCCCTCATCCTCCAGATCTATTCTCACTTCCCTACCCACTCAACTTTATGCCTTCTTCTTAAAAATAAAAAATAAAAAAAGAGAAAAGAGGAAGTGCAGTTGGTGCTGTTTATATACTCTCTGATATGTGGCTTTCCACTGGACTGTGGTTAACCCACCAGGAGCAACGCATTGAAAGACAGAGAGAGAGAGAGAGAGAGAGAGAGAGAGAGAGAGAGAGAGAGAGAGAGAGAGAGAGAAGAAGAAGAAGAAGAAGAAGAAGAAGGAGGAGGAGGAGGAGGAGGAGAAGGAGAAGGAGAAAAAGGAGAAGAAAGAAAGAATGAAAGGAAGGAAGGAAGGAAGGAAGAAAGGAAGATAAACTCTTCCTCTCCTAGTAGGTATAAATTGCCAATAGCTCTTAGCTATGGGTGAGAGCTCATGCCCACTTTTCCTCTCCATACTGGGATTTTGTTTGGTTTGAGATTGCACAGGTCTTATATATGCTGCCTCAACTGTTATAAATTCATTAAGATCAACTGTCTTGCTTTAATGATCCACCACCTCTGGCTCTTAGTATTTGTCTGCCTCCTTCTTCAACAATGTATGGCATCAATCAACCACCTGTAGGCTGTACTAAGATCTATTCCAAACATTTAAATATATTACTGACACCAATATTCGAGACAGAAATGATTCTTGGAATCATTTTCTCACTCTTCAGACAAAAGGTTTTATGCTGCTCATCTGTCAGTCTTAAATCTCATGGGACATCATCCTTTCACCCTCCTCTCTCTTGTTGTTTTGCCAGTAGGTTCATATGCCTAAAGAAGAACCTATTATGACTCTGTTAATGGAGAAAGTATCATTAAATGGAATTCTAACAACTTAGGAAGTTATACCCATAGATCAGTGCATATCTCTGCCCTCATCAAAGATTTTTTCCCAGTATATGGAAATTAACACAGAAAATAATAGCTTTCAAACCAACAATACTTCCTTAACTTAACTTCTCAAAAATTGCTGGCATGTGTAACCTATGCCTAGGCTATTTAAATAATTTCTTATCATGATATATGGAAAAGGAAAGTTTAAAGAACAAATAGGAAAGGGGGGAAAGGAGGAGAAAAAAGATGGAAGAGAATAAGAAGAGCAGAAGGAAGAAGGAAAAAATGAGAAAGCAAACATAGGTAAATTTATTGTGTTAAGTTCCAAGTTGAAATTATTGCGTTCAATTATTTTTTATTAATCATTTTATTAATTTCCATTTCAAATGATATCCATCTTCCCGGTTACCTCTCCACAACCCCCATCCTGCTTCCCTTCCCCCTCCCCCTTGCCTCTATGAGTGTGCTCCTTCTACTCACCTACTCCCACCTCAGTGCTCTAGCATCCCCCTATGCTGGGGCATCAAGGATGTTCAATTCTTTATGAAGGGAAATGATTTTAATTTGAGGCTATCTAGTGAAATAATGGGTCATCAAGAATGTCTAGGCAAGGTAGACAAAGTTTTTATTCTGAGGATATGATTGCCGATAGTTTTTTCTTATATATCATCTTGTTCAAATGAGTTAATATCTGTTTATGTAATTTTCATATAAATGGCACTATTAAGTCTGTAGTTTTATTCTGACTAATAAAGAAAAAGTCAAAAGGAAGAAATATATCATTATGCTTGGAAAAATTTTAATATTAACATTAAAATTTATAACATTTTTTCTCAAAATTTTATATTCAATAATTTGAACTGATAGGCTATTGTTGCATTTTATTTGATCAATGAATTGACACAGTAAGATATTGTTTTGAAATTATGAAATTTCCCCATCTTACTTCTGAACAATTCCTGACAATAGAATCTTTAATATATAAAATGCTATGTTCATCCTGCAGGTTTCATTTTCAGTTTGGTTGTTTTCTAAGTAGAAAATAATTCCACGTTAGTTGTTTATGAGGAAAGAGAGCTGTGCATTTTGCACATATAAAGCTTTTTTAGTTTTGACAAGTTGAGAGGTATATTGTGCTTAATTCTTGGAATCATTTTCTCACAATTCAGACAAAAAAGGATTTATGCTGCTCATCTGTCAGTCTTACATCTCATGGGACATCATCATTTCACCCTCCTCTCTCTTGAATTTTTTTGAGTAAATAATTATATGATGTTTTCTTTCTGATGCATACATTGCTTAAATCAAAGCTCTCTGGAAGAAAAAAATTTACATGGCAATGAGTTACATAGTAGGTTTTAGTGTTGCTTTGAAATAATAAATAGAAGGTATCATGGCTTTTAGCCATGTCACACAAAAATAAAATAGAATACCAGGTTCGGGCTGATGCTGCTTTTTACACAATTTATTTTAGGGATAAGGAATCTATAAAAAAATCACAACAAAAGCCTCCAAATTTGAGGCAACAAAACAATTAAAAAATAAGACTAAGATTCCACAACTCCAAGTTTAAGGTCAAAGAGAGTGAAAAAGTAAAGCATATAGATGCATTGAGCAATCCTGCTTGTCTGGTTTCTTTTAACCCCCTATATTGTATGTGAACTTTTATGACATCGATATCTACATTCCTTACAGGAATTACTGAAGATTTTGTCTAGTGTTGCAATCAGTCTTAACAAGTCAACAATGATCACAAGTCACTTCTCTGCTTTTATGTGCTTTTGGGGGACAAAAATGTCATGTAATGTTGGAAATTTCCAGAGTGTTGTTTGTGTTCAAGGACAGATTTAAACAAGGAGATGCAAGGCTTGGGTAAGTCTCTGAAAACAGACAACCTATGACTTTTATACCTAAAAGATACTATTTGGAAAATGATTTGAGTAGGTGAATCAAAAACAAACAAACAAAAAAAACCATTTTGAAATCTAATTATTGTAAGCATCTTCATTTCTCCGTGTTGCATAGCTGGAGTGCTATGTCTTGAGCGTGCTAAAGAGCTAGACTTCACAGCAACATTTTTAGAGGATCCCTAACATGCCAGCCATATTTTGGAAACAGTGAGCAGCAGTATTAATGAATTGCTTGCCCCTTCCCCGCTTTGGTCTGAGTATTTATTGATTCTGACAGAGGCACTGGGAAGTGAGGGATAGAGAGTAGAGGCACATACCTCACCTGGCTTTCTGACTTAATTTGTTTGTAGAGATGGATTAAGACTGATGGAGATTAGGGCTGTTCAGGAATGATATGACGGAAGAGGACTATAATGGTCACAGGAGAGAGCATCAGCGAAGATTCCACTTTTCAGCTGGGTGCTATTTTTATAATCTAGGAATTTAAGCACCCATAAGCTATTTTAATAGCATGCATATGAATGTATTCAAAAAGTCATATGCAGTTTACAGTCTGAAAACAAGGTTTGCCTAACTAGCGGCACTGTGAGCTTGATTTCATTTGCGGGGTTGGCAAAAATCAAATTATATTCTTAGTTTCAGGTATCATCAGTAATAAAACATTTCTGGTTTTGGACCACAGATGTCACCTTTATTATACATATATAAAATCAGTAGAATAAACCTGAGTCTTTTTTACAGCTGGGTAGACTCTGAGCTACAGTAATAAGAAGCATTTGTCTGACACATAAATGATTCTAAAGTGACCCAGAAGAGAAGAGACCATAGGGTAGGGTTGTTCATTTGCTGTTTTGTTGTATGTTGATTTTGCTTGTCAAAGCATCCTGTGGCCCAAACCAAAAAAAAAAAAGTTAAGAATAAAATTCTATTAGTGTCATCTTATCTCATGTGGTTTTCATCTCTTGTTTTGAAGTAAATTAGGTCACTGTGTGGCTTATGCTAACTTCTTAGCCTTAAAAAAGAATGACACACTGGAAAGTTCAAAGTAACACAAATTTATTGTCTTAATACTACAGTCTATTGTCTAGGATTAAAGTACAGCAGGAACTCCCACCTTTGGAGTCTGGTGTGGTGGGCCTTTGTTGTACTGTAGCTGATGCCATATGCTTGCAGTCACTGAAGGTCCATGGTTTATGGAAACCTCACTCTAGACTTTGTCTCTGTGGTCACATTAATGCCATTTCCAAGAGCGCCACTTTCCCTGTGATAAATCTTACTAAGTGTTCACTCCACTCCTGTATACCCTCATCTGGATTCCTTACATCAATTACTATCCTGTTTCCAAATACAAGCATAATTAGAGGCACAGTGATTACAACTTCAGTTTATCATCTTGAAGAATACAGTCTAACTTACAGCCCATCTAAGGTGTATCCCCTAACTTTGATGTGTTATATTTTTTCTGCTACTGGCTGAGAAACATATCCATGGGAGTCAGCTTGCAAGTTGTTTAAAGCTAGGTTCAGATTTCAATCACTCAATCACTTTTCCAATCTACTTTACCTTTTTCTTCTGTAATGTTTTGTAATTTCTGGACTGTTTCAAAACAATTATCTCATTGAATTTCTAAATTTATCAGAATTTAGTCATCTAACTTAAGAGTTAGTATAGTTTGCTCAAATGCCTAAGTTTATGTTTCAAGTTACTGTTAATCCTAAAAATCCCAAGAAAAGACACTTCCACCATTTTGTGTCAAATTTGAAACAAGCTTTATTTAAATATTATCAGAATGGAGTGGTCAGGCCCACTCTGGGATCCCAGCAAACAGTCTCAATTCCGGTTCTGAAGGAGCTCAAAAGTTTAAAGCCCACAATTCATCGCAGTTTCCATCAGGTGCAATCAGATGCAAGTATACATCATGACTTACATCCTGCCTATGTGCTCCATTGCTTACTTGTGAACAAGCATGTCTTGTATAATCAGTTCAAACAAACTTGTTTAGGGGAGTGAAAACATGTGACTTTGTTATTTCTCAAGCACTCAACTCCCAGCATTCTGCGACATTAGAGTGTCCTTGGGCAGGTGGTCAACTCCCAGCATTCTGGGACATTAGAGTGTCCTTGGGCA
>NW_022196903.1:10449592-10480119 GCF_008632895.1 Mastomys coucha
TAGAGTGTCCTTGGGCAGGTGGTCAACTCCCAGCATTCTGGGACATTAGAGTGTCCTTGGGCAGGTGGGTCTTAAAATGCTAACTTTGGCTCTTATAGTTACCAGCATGTAACCTTGAAAGTCAGACTTTAAAGCTCACTGTGCTGAGGCCTTGAAAATAAGTTTTCCAAAGCTGTAAAAACTCTAGTTAGTCATTATCCTACCCAACATTAATGTAAATCAACAAATTCATTAGAGTTATCTGTGGTCAACAAGTTCTACAACTTTTTCTAAAATGTTAGATGCAGAAAACTCACCTCTGAATGTTCCTTTAAATCATATAACTGGCCTATTTTTCCTAGCTTTTTGGTACAATGAACAGATTGACTTAATATTATCTTATAGTTCAGTTATAATTATCTCAGAATGTATAAAAATAAGCCATTTTGTCTTAAGACTGTTTATTTCTCTGCTAGTATCCTCAGATTTTCTTTGTTCACAGGAGCCTTGAGAAACAGTTGGCTTTGTTATAAAAGAGTTACCTTTTTAATATCCTCCTGTCTTCCAGTTCTAATGTTCTTCCACTCTGATCTAATCCTCCATGGCAGCTTAAGAAGTCCTTGTTTCTTCTGACTTGAAATCCATTATGAGCAGAATGAAATTCTCATACTTTCTCAGAGTCCCAACAAGTTGTTTGTCTGAACTCTGCCCACCTATACATCATCTTCATAGAATTCTCTTCTCTATGCTTAGGCAATAGGATCTGCCATTCCCTCATCCATTCTCTATACATTCCCTTTCTTCAGTCTCTTCATAGTCCCCTTCTAATTATTCAAGCCTCAATTCATGATTATAACCACCTTTCTTGGAGAAAAATGTTGTTTTCCAAGAATGTTTTGTTTTCTTTTACCCACATATAGCAAAGAGAGAAAGCAGAAAGAAGAAGAAAAAAAAGGAAAAAGAAAAGGAAAGTAGGGGAGGAAAGGGGAGAGAGGAAGGGGACGGGAGGGGAGATGAGGAGAGGGGAGGGGACGAAAGAAGGAAAGGAAAAAGCGAGTGTGAACATGAAATTACCAGTGCCGTGATCCTGGGTTTCCAGCATCCAAAACTCTGAGCATAAATACTTGCTGTTTAGACAGCCTGAGATTGTCATTTATACCACCGAAGACAAGCAAGACAGCCATTTCCTCTTATATTTCATTAACCATCACCTTTTTCTTGCTTTGTTTATTTTCTTAAGACTATTTAACACCCTTAGTTAGTTGCATAGTTGTTGGCTTAGTAATTAGTTTCTCCTCTATCAGCTCCAGGAATTCAAACACTATTGTTGGTTTCACTGACGAGACTACACTAAGCATTTAGCTTATTGCTTGTTCCATATTAGATATCCATTAAATATTTATAGAAAAGAAACGTATGGCTATTCATCACTTCACTGTGAATATATATTGCTAAACAGCAAAATCAAAGAAATACCAAAAAACTGAATATTCTTCATTTGATTTGGTTTTGGTTATTGTTACATTTTTATTATTTTCATAGCCATATTAAGATTTAAGATTCTTATCATTAATTCATAGCTATTTCAAAGATTGTATTTGACTATCTCATTTATTCATCACTATATTGTAAAAGTTATAGGAGTAATTATGTTCAAGCCACCAATTTTCTATGAATTACTTGAAACACATAAGAGAACAATAAACATAGGATTGAACTCAAAGTAATAAATTTTAATTTTTTTTATTGGTTTTTCAAGACAAGGGGTTTCTATGTGTAGCCCTGGCTGTCCTGAAACTCACTCTGTAGACCAGGCTGGCCTCAAACTCAGAAATCCACCTGCCTCTGCCTCCCATGTGCTGGGATTAAAGGCATGCGCTAATACTGTCCGGCTTAATTTTGTTAAGTAAAGTGTTTAATTTAATTTATTTATATGAGACAGAGTTTCATTTTGTAACACTCCCTGACCTAGAACTCCTTATGTAAATAAAGCTCACCTAAGACTCACAGAGGCTCACTTACACTGTCTCCCATAGAGCTAGAGTTAAAGACAATCACCTCTCCCCATCTGATATAATACATTTTAAAAAGATAATTCTCTCCCAATTCTGAAGAAGGAATTTTAGAAATCAACAAGAAATGTGTAGGTATAAAATTATTCATATTTCTTATAGGTTGTTAAAAATTTAATATTGACATAAGTAATGTAGGTAATGGTTCAATTACATATCTATGGACTGGTTGAACTGTGGTTACTTTCTTTAGTACCACCAGTTAGAGATTCAAAACTTTATCAAAATTATTAATTTGATATTGTTCTATAAAATGTATCCCAATTGCTGTTTTATTAGGATTCAATATGATAAATAAATGCTATATACATGAATTGGTAACTAGAATATATGTATTCACTTATCTTTTCTAAATATGACCTTCAACCCTGTAGAATAATGCTTAGCAACAGGGACCTTGGGACATGCCACCTAGCTTTGACACAGAGCTACCTAGACATTTCCTTCTCTGTTCTGTAGGAGATAACATTTTTTCTCACTGGGAGTTCTGAGTATGGTTGCCTGTGAGATGGTTTGCATCTCATAAGTATCCAGTGAGTCATTACTGAACCTAATTGTCAGGCAGCCCAGTAAACCAGATAGTAAGTAATTGGGTATCCCTTCTACCTCCTTTTTCAAGTAATTCCCAACAGCTTCAGAGAGAGCCATATCAGGACAATGTTCCCAAGAAGCTATAGTACATACACAAAATTTAAATGTGTTTGGTAATAGCTAACAATCCAAAGAATTTGCTTATTTATTCTTTAGGGTACAATTGGGGGGTGGTGTTCTTGATAGACGTTAAAGCCTGTGTGTGAGCTCTCCAGATTGAAACACACAATAATACCCTTTGTCCTGTTACAGTATCCTTTTTTTTTTCTTTAATTTTACCTGCAGGGGTCACTGGTGTCACAGGGCGATATCTATCTGTTTTGATGGGTAATTATGTGCTGGCAGGTAATGTATTATAGGAATGAGGTAATATATTCGTACAATTTACTATTCAGTAAGAATTCATTAACATAAAGATTATGACCTAGAATATACCCTTGGGAAACTTTCATGTTGATATGCTTTTATTTTCAAGGTGAGTCACTGTGTTTGCTACAGGAAAATAGTTGACAGTGACTTCATTTTAAACTTTTTATTGGCTATAACTGTGGAATTAAATTGAATGACTCCAAAACAAGGGGAAAGTGAGTAATTAAAAAAAATAAAACCTATATTCTTCAATGTCATAAGAGCTATAAGAAAAATTCATTATGTAAACATGGGTAATAACAAAGGTATATTTTATGTACTTAGTAAATTTTAAGTAGTAGCCTTCATCCCATTCTGATTATTTTCTGTATTATAGGAGATACAATGTATTAAGACTCTGTGAGATACTGAAATAAAAATGTGACAATTAAACTTGGTAGTTTGCATTATATTTTAGTTCAATTTTTATGTCCATACAACTATTATATGTATATACTATTTGCCAAAGTGTGAAATGTTGGTTTTAAAATAATTTATTATATTGAAACGATAAATTTGACTTCGCTGTTTCCTTTGTCCAATCAATTGCTAAGATACATTGATGAGAAACGAATTAAACAGAATCCAATCCAATGATTTTTCTAGCACACACACACACACACACACACACACACACACACACACACTGGTATTAAGGAAGAAGACATTTTACCCTCTAAAAGCATCTATGCATCTATTGGCCTAGGAGAATATGCCCTTCTTAGTTATCTGTGTTGAGAGAGAGCAGAACAAGAAACTCATTATTGATTTGTTTGTTGTTCATGGAAAAGGAAAAAAAGAAATGTGACCCAAAGGAGGAACAGCATTTGACAATTTCACACTAATGGCAATGCAACCAACTCACTGACTGTGTTCTTAGGAAGAATCTTTTTTTTTTTTTTAATCTGAGCCTGAATTGTCAATGAGATAGTATTATACTCACAAAAAAGAAAAATCTGTGACTTTACAATGTTTTAGGACTAAATTCATCAAGCTTTTGAAAAATTAAGAGAATTTTCAAACTTAATTTTTAATTCCTATGAATTTTTTTTGTTTTGTTTTTGTTGTTTTTGTTTTGTTTTGTTTTTCGAGACAGGGTTTCTCTGTGTAGCCCTGGCTGTCCTAGAACTCACTCTGTAGACCAGACTGGCCTTGAATTTAGAAATCCGCCTTCTTCTGCCTCCCAAGTGCTGGGATTAAAAGCATGTGCCACCACCGCCCGGCCCTTTGAAACTTCTTTATTACCTTTTTTTACTTCCATATGAGAGACAAAACATTGTTTTGAGTTTAAATGCAAGTGAATTAATTCTGAAAAATAATTACATGTTTGAACTAGAACTGCAAATGTTTGACAGACAGTGGAGAGTTGCCCTTAATAGAACTCTCAGAAAAAGAACCACAATTAGTTCTAGGATTCACATCTAGTTACATCTCAGACCAAAGAGGCTGTGTTTGCCGTGGCTTCTACAAGACATTTAGCTTCCAAAAGTCAAAGTTCAATCTACCATCTCCAAAGAGCAATGTAACATATGATGCAGTGGGCACAACCAAAGTTCTCAGATAAAGATCATTACCCTAAAAATAAAATTTCTTTGCTTGAAAAAAATTAAGACTTTTACCATTCTGAAAAAAAAATGTGCATTTGTCTTTTTCATTTAAGATTAGGATATTTCTTTTGAGACAAAAAGTGCAGTTGTCTCTATCAGTGGTGTATTCTAGCTTTGAAGAAATGAGAAAAACTCACAAAAATGTAATTATATTTTTAATTTACTAAAGCTGTGGTAGCAAAAGCAGTTATAATTTCAGATTTATATGTCATGTATATTCTGAAAGCTTAGATTTTAATAAATTATAATTCTTTGGAAAAGGACTATTATCATCACACAGAACCTCAAATTATTCTTAACAAATTTAATAGGTAATTATTATTGAGGGTGTATCAAATTCTAATCTCTGAATAAGATGATGGTATGAAGTATGATCTTTCTTTTAATTAGTTTATAGTCTTTAAAAAATACAAATAAGAAAAAAAGAACGGTCCTTATTGTAGTACCATATAACATCTAATTAGGTTCATTAGGGATTAAATAAGAGTCAGAATTTATTAAAATTGGGAAGACACTGTTGTCTGTAAGATGCCATGATAATCAAAAATTACTTGCAAAACTATTCTATAAAAATTAAAATATGGATCATTCCTGACTGTTTTGAACTGATGACTTTGTGTTTGTCAGTCTGTCTTCCTCATTTTGAGACTAGTAAATAGGGATAAAGATGACAAGAGACATACAGAGAAGGAAAAAGTTAACCAGGTCATCCAGCATGCTGTCAGCCAATTAAGGGGGAAGTCAAGAGAAGCAAACCCTGTTGACTTTCAAACCCACAGGAATTTCCCTACCTCCCTGCTTGCCCTCCAAGCTCTGTTAGCCCAAAGATGTTTCCAGAAGCGCTTCTGATCTATGACAAACTTACTTGAACACTTCTTAAAGCTCCTTAAGACCTGAACTTCTTACTGCTTTCCTGCCTCTCAGTATTTTCCATACCCCCTATGTAAATGAGCCACTCTGATTTCTTTGGAGAAAGAGAAGTTGAACATTTTGAGGACCACTTGCCTTAATGCATGCCCCCTCTAACTTCAAAATCTCTCCTCGCCCCACCTTTTCAACTGCAAACTCAGTCCCACATTCTGTTCTCAAGGCTCCTTGACCTCCCTATATACCATGGAGTCTCTTATTCTCAGTATACTCTTTCTGGTCTGGTTTGTGTATCTGTTTTCTCCAGGATGCTAAATGGCCTGTGAAGAGGAAGATATATTTATTGTATTGTTACTGTTTGTGTTACATTAGAAACCTTATGCATAGCTAACGAGAAGTGGCTATGATACGTTAGTATGTTATTGACAATTAAAATCACTGATAGGCATGAAGTAGTTTCTCAGCCTCAGACACTGAGCTGAGAACCCTCCATGCATTCTCCAAACTAGGATTTTAAAACTAGGCTGTCAGCTCTAAAGGAGTTGTTTTAACTGTATGGACTCTGTTGCCTCCTATCTCAGACTGAACTGTGATTCTACCTCTTAACAACCCAGTCATTTCAGTGCTTCAGAGATTCATATTTGGAATAAAAATATTGATAGTATTTAACGTATAGGTTTTACAGCTAGATTAACCTCAGTAATTCATGTTAGTAACTGTGAGCAGTGCCTTGCACATGGCCTTATGAATAAAAGTTTTCTATATATTAGTTTGTTCTGAGTTTTAGTTAACTTAATTAATTCAACTCTCTTGGGCAAAACATTTCTTTCTTTCATACCTCTTATCAGAATACAACTCTAGCTTTAAGAAGTACAGCCTATTATTCAATTCCTTTGTGAAATCATTCCAATAGTATGTAATCACAGTGTTACATGTCATTGTATGTGACAGGTATAATCAACTATAGTTTGGTAATATGATAAACAATTACAATGACTCATGAAATTTTTTCTATGATAATAACAAAAAGCATCATCTAACATTTGCCTATGCATGTCTTGGATCTATCTTTCTAAAGGCTGACTGAAGCCTGCAAGACATATTCTGGTAGTAAGATATTGTGAAAGACCCAAATGGGAATATGCAAACCAATACTTTCTACCTCCTTACACCTACAGAAGAATTCTATATTACAAACTGAGGGGCGAAATCCCTCAAAGTCCCTAGGTAGTGTTAGCATCTAAAATGTGAAGTGTTTACTCAACATGCTATTAAAACCCCAATTTAGTTCAATGTTTTTCATACAGGAATTGTTTTAGTATGTGAGGAACCACACTCAGTTTTCTAAGCTGTATTAAGGCATGCTTCTAAACAGATAATCTCTAATGCTTTATTTTTTTCTATGTGAAAACTAAACATGTTCCAGGATTTTTTCCTAAATAAGAGCAACAGGATTTGTTTAAAAAAATAGTCTGGATATGCTAACTTAATTTATCAATCGTACTCTACAATATGATTCAGGATGGTGATATAAGTGAAAGAGGAAAAACACCAATGAGCTATATTAGTACTACTGTATTTTTAGTCTGGTTTTTGGAAACCAAAACCTAACATTAACATAAGCCAATTATTAGTTATGTGATTTTTAAAATGGAAATAATTTTTCAACCTTTTTGGTGGAAATGATCTACATCATATGAGATATTGTTTTATTCTTTAGTGATTTCATAATTTAGTGGGACAATAGAAAGCACTAATGGATTTTTCCCTTGTCCTAAAATTTTGTGAGATACTTTCCTTTTTTAGAGCCTAAAACCATCTCAAGGTAACAGTAAAATATTCTTAGTGCCAATGATTAAAACAGAAAGAGAGAATGGGATATAAAATGAAAATAAGTCGAGGGTAGGAGGAATGGAGAAGGATACAAACCTGGATTCCCTCTCAGGTTTCTCAGTGGAATTCCACAATTTTGCACAAGCTGCCATTTTTTTCCTTGCTATTGTGAGAAGTATGTGAAAAAATAATGTGAATTTAAAATTCGTATGTGTGGTATTTATAGCAAAGTTGGTCTGGTTTCACCAGAAATTTTGTTATTGTTTTGTTTTGTCTTCATTTGTTTTTAAGACAGGGCTTCTCTGTGTAACTCTGGCTGTCCTGGAACTCACCTTCAGACCAGGCTAGCCTTGATCTCAGAGAATTTCCTTTCTCTGCCTTCCAAGTTCTGGGATTAAATGTGTGCACTACCAGCACCTGGCTGGCTCTGTTTTCACCAGTCTTGTAGACAGAGCTGACCAAGTCTTGGGAATCCTAGATTGTTAAAGAATGGGCTGCTTTACTGAATGTTCCAGAACCTTTCCTGATAAGACATTTCCTTTTCAAGTACACAGCATATATTTTCGATCCATAGTATTCTATGTATTTTAAAAATCTCCCAGAAGGCTATATGATAAAATAATCTACTAGAACATCCAATCCATTTGAGAAATTTAACTCAGAAAGCATTTCTTCTCTAAACTGCAAATTCTAATTAGTTTTAAGAAAAGCAATACTCATCAGAAAGAAGAAAAATAGCATAACCAATATCACTTGCTTTTGTTGAAATTGGCATTGGTTAATTAGGGCTTCTAAGACCTCTCTTTGCAGTACTCTGTCCACAGATAATCTCAGATACATATGTTAAAACAGAAGCAAAGCAACCGGAACACCTAGAGTCTCCCATGTGTGGTGCCAATCAGCCTCCTCTCAGCCATACTCTAGAAATGACAGCGACAACAAGGGAAGAACCGAAAGGAAGATTTGATAATGTGACTCCAGGCATATTTGTACACAACTTGAGGCCAAGGAAAGAAGCTTATAGCTAAAGTCAGGAATAAAAAAATCTACCATCTTGCAGGTGTTAGGTAGTGTACACTCACCCAAAACAGCAAACATACTGTGCCTTTGAGATCCTATAGCATTAGTTTTTATTTTACTCTTGTAGCTCACATGGCCCAGATGCAATGACTTTATCTGACTTTACATCTAAGTACCAAAACATTGGGAAAAAGCGACAATAAAAATTTATTGACACAGGAAAAACATGAAAACAAACAACACTAGAGGAAGTTCTAAAAGACTGGGAAATCCCAAGTGCCAAACAAGTATATGCAAGCTAAGTCCAGAACTAGGAAAAAAAAAAAAAAAGCTACTCTACACTGAATTATTTTCATGAAGCATTCAGATGGAGAATTTATATATTTGATCTGAGATCAACATTTTATAACATTTTATAAACATTTTATATTTGAAGAAATAAAGAGGTATTTATTGTGTTATTATTAATTTTATTTCTGAGTTAAGATTATACTGTGTATCCCAGGCTTGTATTTTTTTATTTATCTGGTCTGTGCTATCATTAAACTCATAACCCTTCTGTATCAGCCTCCTGAGTATGCTGGGTTGAAGGCACAGAACAACAAAAATCTTATTTAAGGAAAAAAATCTGGTAAAACATGAAAAAAATTCAGTATTTTTAAACCTAGGAATAATTTATAGTTTATGAAAAAGAATAAGTACTAGACATAGAACAACAGTAAGGTTAGTAAATAGTTGAAAAGCTGGCCCCTGTGGTTGAATTAGGGAAAAAAATGGAAGAAGCTGAGGAGGAGGGAAACCCTACAGGAAAACCAGCATTCTCAGTTAACCTGGAACCCAGAGATCTCTCAGAGACTGAACCAACAACCAGGCAGCATACACCAGCTGATATGAGGCCCCCAATATATATATAGCAGACGACTGCTAGGTTTGGCTGAATTTAATCAGAGAAGATGCACCTAACCCTCAAGAGACTGGAGGCCTCAGGAAGTTTAGATGTCAGGGTTGGGTGGGTAGTGGGAAATAGGGACATCCTCATGGAGACAGGGGCAGTGAAGAGGTATGGGATGTGGAACTGTCAGTGGGTGGACTAGGAGGGGAATAAAATCTGGAGTACAATAATTAATTAATTAATTAATTCAAAATGAAAAAAGCTTCAATAGAAAGCAAACATAACTTAGAAATATTAAGGAGGCAGAAATGCATAAGAATAACTCAGTAGAAATTCTTGAAGAATGTCTAATGTTTTAGATTTATCCATAAAAATTACTAATAAGCCAGGTGGTTGCGCACACCTTTAATCCCAGCACTTGGGAGGCAGAGGCAAGCAAATTTCTGAGTTCGAGGCCAGCCTGATCTACAGAGTGAGTTCCAGGACAGCCAGGGCTGCATAGAGAAACCCTGTCTAGAAAACCAAAACAAATCAAAACAAAACAAAACAAAAAGAATTACTAATAATTTGTAGCAAAACACACATTCTTAAGTGAAACACGCACCCTGGCTCCTAAGAAGATATGCTCACGGGTGAAACTTTTTCTCTGGAAATTCTGTGGATCCTTATTTCTAGAGTTTTGAAATTTTATGATGTTGTGTTTTCATCTGTATAAAGTCTTTATTCTTTGTAAGGATTGTATGTTTTCTTTTCTTTTTCTTTCTTTCTTTTTTTTTCTTTATAGCATTGTAGTGAAATATCTTTTCTTATCTAACATGTATCAGTTTGATAAGTAGAACATTCCTTATTGTCTGTTTATACTCTTTATATTGGCCAATGACAGTTTTCTTTTCATACCTTGCCTACTTAGATAGATTTTTGGCACATTTTACTGAATATTCACTTTTAAGCTGTTTTTTTTTTTTTTTTAAATGTTTAAGTTTGTGTGCTTGCATGTGTGTGCACACGTGAGGCGTGTGAGTGTAGGAGCTCACAGAAGCCTGAAGGGGGCACCTGAGTCTCTGAAGCAGGTGCAAGCAGCTTAAGGTCATTGTCAGGAACTGAACAGAAGTCCTCTGCAGGTAAGTGACGCACTTGTCAATCAGTAGCCTTTTTCACTGCCAAAGCGCCTCTCCTGCTTACAGAGTCTCTCACATCAACCCAGTTCCATTTGCTTTGTTTTCCTTGGGTCTTCTGCCTTCTGAATTGGTGTTGATTCTCAGGATTATTATTCTATTCTTTTATCCTTAGTCCCTTGTCATGGTATTCTGCATATGTGGTGTTTCCTCATTTTTTTCTCAACCTTCACTTTTTAAAAATAATCTCACCATTATTTGTTTTCCACACAATGTCTTCCTTCATGGAGGCTCCCCTTTTTTTACTGACTATTTTCAGCTACTGAAAGGCATCAGTTAAAATTATTTGGGATTTGCTTCCCGTTCCTGACCTGGTCTCATGGGAATGGTCCATTTGGTTTGTATGTTTCTTTATGTTTCTGCCTTTATTTCAAAGCAGTTCTTCAAATCACTGTGGCTTTCTATTACCATTTAAGAGTATAGTAAGGGACCAGAGTGCCAAATGTAGGGTAAGCTTGCTGAGAGAGGCTATGATGGTTGTTAACTCTCACAGTAGTGTTCTAACAGAGCTGTTGCAATGATGAGGCTCCAGTGACTCAAAATTCTATTATTACCAGAGACTTTTTCCTTTTTTTTCATCAGATTACACAGAAAATAAAACTGAAGTCTTTCAAGGATTGAAGAACAGAGTTGACTGGCTGTGTCAGAGGCAATTCCAACTAGGACTCTAAATGTATCCTACAATAAGATCCTATAGCTGTTTCTTATTTCTCCAGCTGTAAAAGGTCTTAGTCTTTTCAGAATCAGTTATTGTCCTAATGCTACATTCATAGAATTAGCTGATGTCAATGGATTTCTTGTGTGTGTGTTCTAGTGCTTCGACATTTTAACCTTTTTGGGGGCTTTAATGTCAATTATGATTTAGCCTGTGCTAGAATGTAGAAAAGTTTGCTAAAATACCATCCCAAGAACTTTTCCCACTGTAGTTAGTTATGTAATTTTATTCTTTTATCTCATTTTTATAGAATGCTAGGAAGGAGAAAAATTAATAATCGTCTTGACTCTACCATGTGGTTTCCACTAAAGAGAAAAAGTTACAAATTTATCCATGGGATCACACAGATTACTTGCTTAGATGCCAGTAGATGAAGCAGTATCTTTGTGTGCCATACATAAAATGAGAGATCACCCAAGAAAGCATCTGCAGACTTCCAAACATTAAGAAATGTATGCAGAAACAACACCCTTCCTCAAACAGTGTTATTTGTACCTACATAAAAAAAGGAGAGAGAATCAAGAGGAAAATCAAATAGCTAAAAATTGAATCAAACACTTAAATAATATAGAAAAAAATCTTAATCATTCAAATAACAATAAAATCTATAGCACAACTAAGAAACAATCTAATAGTAAATGTGTAAAAAGTCCTTGGACAGAATTAGAAATAATGGATAAACAAAATGAAATTGTCTTTAAGTAATCATTATTGAGTAGGCTTATTATTATATTATCTTTAACATTAATAATTATAAGACAAACAAACAAAACAAAACTGGCTTGAGAGAAGGCTCAGTGATTAAGCGTAATGGCTGCTCTTCCAGAATGCCCAGATTCTGTTTCCAACACAACCGCTCATAACTGTCTGTAACTTCAGTTCCAAAGCCTTCCATACATTTTCCATCATCCATGGACACCAGTTACATCCTTGGTGCAGAGATAAGCATGTTGACAAAACACCCATAAGCATAAAATTGAGAATTATTTAAAAATGATTGGTGCCCAATTTAAAGAATCCATAGGATCTGTTTCTTCAACAGCAGAACAACTTTAGAGTACCCAAAGTTGACACAAATACTGTTTTGAAAATAACAAAGAGAAAACAGTCTTTGAAAAATGTTCCTCATCTCTTACATGGATGAAAGAGACTGAGTAGGGTGTTTTGTTTTGTTTTGTTGGGTTTTGTGCGTTACTTTCACCATAACTCTTGATTTTCCTTCACAAATTTCAAAGACTATGAATGTATTCAAAATATTTCCACTTCTGTCTGTGAGAGCAGGAAATAAATGACCTTAATCTTGGTTCCTTTCTTTCTTTAGGTAGAACTCACAGTAATTTTACTCAAGAAATGGTGAATATCTTTATTCACTATGAAAAAGTATGATGGATTTCCCAAGAGCTAGTTTATTAATTGAGGATTTGTCTACTCTGTATAGAAAGGCAGTACATTTTATAGTGTATAAAGTGACTCAAGACTATGCCTACTGACCTGTGTGTCCAGTGATGCCACTTAAGGCGATGGTGATATCCAGAACAATGCTGCCAAAGACCATCTTTGGGTCCATGGCATTACCATCAAAGGCCATGCAGATATCAATGGTCTATGCTGCAGCCTGAACCAACAGGAATGGCCATGGGCTTTGCTGTCACTGGAGGCCATGTTGATGTGGGTAGCTTCTGATACCACCTAAGAACATGGTCTGAGCAGCCTAGAGGGCTTTTCTGTGTGGTGGCCCATGACTCATGTTGCTGCTCACCGTGAGGAGCAAGGAGACTAATTTTGTTGTGATAGCTATGATGACTGTGAACACACACTTGAGAGGGAGGCATATGGAAGGCTCCTGTGACAACCTCTACCACCACTGCAGCCCTCCCAACCAGAAATAAACAAAAACAACCAAATAATAAATAAATAAATAAATAAATAAATAAATAAATAAATAAATAAAATGTATGTATCAACCTACACTGGAAGTTACCAAAAAGAACTCTTAAAAATTGTGAACGAGATGCTAAAGAAAAGGCTCCACCATTGATGGCTTCAGTGGAGGTGTGGAAGGAGATGGACACAGTTCTAATTAAAGGGCAGGCCACTGAGAGTTTGTTTGACCACACTATAAAATATATATAGATAAAAAAATTGGACCTGGTGTGTGTGTGTGTGTGTGTGTGTGTGTGTGTGTGTGTGTGTCTGCGCATGAACCTGCATGTGTTAAGGGGAGATCGCAAGGGTTGGGAGGCGCAAATATGGAAAGATTAGGAGAGATTGTTATAAGGATGGGATGCATGATGTGAAACTCCCAGAGAATCAATAAAAGTATCATGTGGAGGGGAAAAAAAAACATGATTTAAATGTGTAATATTTTCATTGCTAAAATATAAATACTCTCATGTATACTTCCTACATACAATTGCTAAAAGTACATTATACTTTATTTAAGTATTTACAGGGAGAGCTTGTAGCTTCTTAGGATTCTTTTGTGCCATCTCTTTGCTGTTTGATATTGTCTTTTATAGAGTGTGCCTTTTGAATTTTAAATCTGCTTCCATTCAGAAACAGGCCAACCAATACATGCTGTTAATGAATTCTAAAACAGAGTAGAAGTGTATTCGGCTTTTTCTTTGCTCTTAAGTGACCGATTGCTGATGGACTTGAAATAGTAAGTAACCATCTATTGCATTTCCTGCCTGCATTCTTCTTTTCTTTAGTCTAAACCTCTAAAATAAGCATACCATTTTTTGTAATACCATTTTATATTAATTTATGAAAAACTAAACTTTCGAATATTGCATATATTTCTATACAAAATATTTATAGGTTGCTGCATTAATGTATTTTATATCTCTCTGTGCTTTCAGAGTCTCTTTTATATGTTAGACAAATGCTTTCCCCTTAAAAAATACATGGGCTATTTTCTTTTCAAGTTCTGTTTACTTACCCTGAAGGTTGACATGCAGAACAGGTGTGGAGTGGAAAGATCAGCCATTTTCAAAGGGCATGGCAGCAGCTGGGAAGATTGGGTTTCTTGCACTTTATACCTTGTGATGTTTGTTGATTTTAAACCACTAAGCTACTTTCTCTGACAACATGCTGTGTCCCATTAATTTCCTTCTTAGCCAGTGAATGACTGGATGCATTATTTTCACCCTCAACTCAGAATAGTTTACTTATTTTCCATGAGCTAAAATGATGGAAATATTTTGTGTATGAGAAAGAAAGTTTTAACATAAAAAATAAGTGTTTTATAAAATAATTGTTAAGGAAATGAGAAGAAAACACCATTTTTCTCTTTTCATATCTCAAATCCTTTCATATTCTCATCACTTTGAAATGACTTTTCCAAATTCTCTCTTGGCCTTTTTAACTTTATCATCAGGAACTTATCATACTAGCTATGATTTTAGAATATTTATTCAGTTTTAATTATACCAAAAAAGACAAAAGGAAGAGCTATTATTGTGACAAATACTAGCTCAGCATCCCTGCAAACTAGGCCATGGAGGGTAACCAGAAGATAAATTTTTAAAAATTTGTGTTTCTTTCCTGATCTTTTGGGATAACCAAGTGTCCCATGCAAGCATCAGAAAGAATAATATTAGCAGAGAAATGAAAACAGAAGGATCTTATGCACCATAATAGGAGACTATGAAAGAAAGGATGGGACTTGAATTACATGTACTAATTGTGCACCCCTAGACGAGAAGAGGATTCAGAATGACCATATAGCCTATGCAGCAGAATGTATACATGTAGGGCTAAGAGAATAAATTAAGAAAATCTTAATTTACTAGAGAAATTTGAGGAGGAAACAATGTGGAAGACCAAATGATTTACACTGAGATAAAAAAAAATATGTACCAATATTAATCCAGAGAAATAATTTAATTAGATATTGCAGGCTACTGTAAAGTAAGATCTTATAGACATTACAGCCAAATCAAAATGATTCCACAATCCTTTACTGTTACTGACATCTTACTTTATTTTTTGGCAATTTACAAGCATTGGATATAGTAGAAAACGACATGGGGAGATTTTTATTAACATTTTGCACAATGTATTTTTTAGTTTTTGAAAAACCAATATCTAATGTATAATTTGCCACATATTAAAATGATATAAAATAAAAATGTTGAACTTTTATAATAGCTATTTGTTTAGTAAGATTTTAGCAAACAACAATAGAACAATTTATTTCAAAATACATTCCCATTCCAAGCTATGTTGGAAGCTTTATTAAAATCCAATTTATAATTTTTAAAGTTTGAGTCCTGTGGTACACACAGTAGATTATTGATCAAACATGTTTCAAATGATGGAAATTAAATTGTGCTGACAATATTTTTATTATAAAATTTATATATATATATATACACACACACACATATATATATATATATAATATAAAAGCAACCATGGTTAATCAATTGAATAACAGTAATCCTTTTAGCTGATCTCTTCAGAGATTCACAACTGAGGAGGTGCCTGGCAAGGAACTACTTAAGACAAGTTAACACCAAAAGGTGGTCCTCATTGTGAATTCCAGTTTCCAGAACCAATGGACACACAAAAGAATAGCCTGCTATCATAAAGGACGTAAGTATATTCACCTCCTATATTTTCACTAGTTCTGTATTGTTAGCATTTTACTTTATTCATATATAAAAGAGATTAACATTCATCTCTGTAAAACAAAATATTTTAAAAGCTCTATGACTACCACTGGATAGAGATAAAATATCTTACTTATTTCCCCGTATTTGGTCTGGTCATTTAAAATTTTTTTCACATAACCAGAATACTGGTGTAAGATGAGGTATAAAAATGTCCTGTTTTGACAAAATAGTGACAAATATTTGAATGTAGATAGTCCTTGAAAAATTTACTATCCACATATTAGAGCCCCTCAACAAAACATAGTTCTACTAATCCAACAAACCACTTAGTCATTTTATTCTGGTTGAGAATTTTATTGTGATGTTGATAGCTTCTAGAAGTCAGAGTTCTCAAAAAGACAGTTATTTTTTACTACTTAACATTGTTAAACTTCTCAATTAAATTTTAGAGGTTTGTGTCTAAGAGTGAGAACCCCAGAAAGATAAAAGATGGAAATGATTAAATCATATTTCTTGTTTAAAATAAGAGTGGCATATGTAAAGATCCTCATTGCTAAATACTCTGCTATGCTCTCATTATGCCCATAGTCAAAGTGTGGTGAGACGTGAAACTGGCAGCTGTGCATAAAGGAGAAGAAAATGGCCTTTACCAAGATGGTCCATAGCCAAGTCCTTCTCAGCAGAGGCTACGAGTTCATCCTACCACTCATTCTTATTCAGCATAGAGATGTGACCAAAAGAGACTGACAAGCTCAACCTTCTCGTATAGCAGTCCTTTCAACTGTCCTTGTGCCTTTATTCAAGTCCTATAAGTAAGTAATGTTTGAAAAGTCAGTTCAATCCAGTATTTCTTCTTTGCATCAAAGAAACACACAACTACTGAGTGTTTAAAATCCTTTGAAGCTTGTTGCTGTTTTATTACAAATGCGTGAGAACCTTTGGTGAGTTAATGTTACCAGAAATCAAATAGAAGAGGGAAAGGAAGTTACATTGATCATTTAAGGAAAGAATTCTCATTTGGGCACCTGTGCCCATAAAGGAGTGTCCTCTGCATTAAAGAGATAAGCTATGTTGACTAGAACTCTTAAAACATAGAATTAAGAATAACCTCTAAGCCATAAGGAACTGGTGGAATGCTAACTTTAACTCCAACTTAACTTAGTCCTGACAACAAAATATGAGGGCAACAATTTTAGAGATAATTTCTAAGGACTGCTTAAAGGAATTCCACTTGTATTTGATGGAAGTATGCTTCTCAAAAAGCAAATATTTGACCTGCATTCTACTTCAGGATGTTTGCATTTGTTTAACTAAAAAGTTAAAGCCAATGATTCATTTTCAAGGAGACTTGAGAAAAGCATGCAATTACAAGATTGAGAAATAATTGGATACACAAAGAAACTTTAGCAAACCACTAAGTATCAAATGAAAAGTCATTTTACATATTTTTATTTTCTTATAAATTCATATTTGTGAGATATATGAGATGACATGTAATTTTATAGTTATAAGTAAATAAAAATTTCATACTGTTTTCAGTTGAACTTTCCCTGAAAGAACTTTCCATGAAAGATGATGATTCAATAAGCTCCCTCTCTGTGACATTTTTCGTACTCCAAGCCAGTTAAAAATATATTATTTTACTATATATATATATATATATATATATATATATATAGTTTATCAAAGGACCATCACAGAATAGCACAGGCCTTTGTATATTGCAATTAATCAATAATATTGCTGAAATAAATTGTGTATGACTCTTGACTTAACTAAAAAAAGCTCCATTATTTCATACCTTTACCTATAATTACTGTAGCCAAAAATTACTGCTCCATTCTATGTTCACTTCTTTTTAAGTATGCTTACAACTCTACCTATTTTGCCTGTTCACAATTTTGAGTGATCATCTCATAACCTAAAGATCATATAATTATTATCACCAAAGACAAGGAGTTTGTTCTGTAAGTTCACCTTAGGATATAATTCATCTCCTTACTATGAGAAAATATTAACAACTAGTCTAAAACAAAGGAACTATCAGAAAGAACAAATCATTTTAGCATCTATTATATTATTACTTAAAGCCTTATTTTCTATAGCAGTGGTTCTCAACCTTCCTAATGTTGTGACCCTTTAATAGAGTCCCACATGCTGTGGCGACCCCAACCATAAATTTATTTTGTTTATACTTCATAACTGTAATTATGCTCACTGTTGTGAATGGTAACATAAATACCTGATATGCGGCTTCCAAAGGGGTTGTAACCCACAGGTTAAGAACTGCAAAGTAAGTGCAAAGTCACCTTGAAACAATGATTATAGAATGTTAGAATTTTCATGCCTGGATAACACTTAACATTAAAATTGTTCATTTGTGTTACAGTCTACCCATTCAACTAAATAAAAAGAAAATTAAAATTGATTTATGAAAACCCTGACATCATAGGTACAAAGAGATACAATGATATGTACAGGAAGTATTATGTGAATATACATAATACCTATTTTCAGTTTAAGTTTTTATATTGCAACATATATGGGTATAAATAGAAATTTTAATATTTGATCTATCAATATGTGCTGATAAAAGACACAATGCTAAATGAAAATTTCATGGCTAATTCTAGGGACTAAAAGAAAAAAAATCCCTGTGTTTGTCCATGTTTTATCTATTTTTTTTTAAAAACACAGGAGGAAAGTACTCCCAGGGAAAAAAATATCTAAAGCTTTACTGTGAAAGAAATGAATGTGGGCAATAGTACTTTAAATAGTGAAGAGACATGAAGCATTTCAACTCCACAGCCTGCTAAGGAGCAACAGCTGTACCTAATTCCAACTTGACGTGCTTCACATCTCATATTCATATAGGTATTTAATGATCCAAGCATAATGGTCCTATATAGAATAATTACTTATATGAAGGAGCAAACTTCATACGCATTCCTTTTTAAATGATCCTTCAAGAGAAAAACTGCACTGACTCTTTGAACAGTGAATGGTCTCTCCTGCCATTCCAAATGTTTGGGACTAAATAGCTTATCTTTCAAGAGAGAATAGCAACTGTGCCATGCTCACTTTTTCTTGACAGACTCTCTTTGCTTCCCCCCTTCCCAGTACAACCAGTACAAGGAAAAAAGGTAGAACGCCAAACCTATCATTAAGTCATAGTAGTAGACAGTTGCAAGAAATATCAGGAACAAAAGGAAATAAGGTATTTTAGAGTTGGTGGATACTGAAAGCAGAGACTCGCTGCCTTGAGCTTGGAGTTCCTGGGCAGGGACAGTAGCAGAAGCAGAGCTCACTGATCCTTTGTCACTCAAATACCACTGTGACTGTCCAGAACGCATTAACCCTTCATTTTCAGAACTTGCTTCATTCAAATTCTCAAGAGGCTCATTAATTAAACTCATCGGGCCCTGGGAGTTTTCCAAGCTACCTTCTTTTTGTTGGAGAACAGAACCCACGCCTCGTCCTCCTCCACTACCTAGTTTTATTATTTCTGAACTTTTGAAAACATCTTCAGGTTTAGACATGGCATGGCCCAAGATCTCACTTTCTGGGTGCCAATTATATTCTGATTTGGTAGGAATAGACTGGAACGTTGTGTTAGTAGCTGCTTTCTCTTCACCATGAGAAGGTACTGATTTTTTAGAGCAGCGTCTGTAAACTTGAGAGCTGTCCTGAGAAGTGCTGGCAGTGTCTGAGTTAAATGCAGAGTTTACAGCATTGAAGTCTGTTCTCCTTGATAATTCTTGAAGCAGCTCAAGATCTGTGTTTGCCGGGAATATTGTTCTGTCTGTTGCTAGCACTCCCAGATGTAAATCCAGTTTTGACGTAGCTTTTTGATTGCCTGTAATGACCTGTGAAGGTTCGTCTATAGACGTTACACTTCCAATTCCATGTTTCTCCTTGTCATATGTCTTCCGAGGAGAACACGTAGATGTGGTTTTCTCCTTCTCCGTTTCATCTACACGTACGTTACAAATATCTAAATGTGACTCCCTTTCAAAATCATTGTCATGGATTACATCTGC
The DNA here is from genome assembly GCF_008632895.1 of Mastomys coucha. Classification (NCBI taxonomy): domain Eukaryota; kingdom Metazoa; phylum Chordata; class Mammalia; order Rodentia; family Muridae; genus Mastomys; species Mastomys coucha. The sequence goes on from NW_022196903.1 coordinate 10,469,411, forward strand.
TGTATCTCCATGACAAAGGGAATAATGTGAATCATCCTTCCTCCCTTCATGTGGATCAAACGCTGTTTCTTTTACCTCGATGGGCCTGTCATTTCGTGCTGTCTCTTGAGGTAGCTTAGCAATTATTGCTTTTCCTCTAGCAGACGCGCTTTCTGGAGTACTTTCTAATGTTGTCTTAATTATATAAGCTGTAACTGCTTGTGCTTTCTCAGTAATAGCATGATCAGCTAGAGAAGACATTTCATAGCATTCTGTCTCTTGGCAGGTAAACAATTGTTCTGTAGGAGTAGCTTTCAGACTCCTACTGTTATCTCTTTTTTCCCACATGTCTTTATACTCTGATTCTTCTTTGGTATGCTTGGTTATATTTGTTTCAGTCTCTCTTGTTTCTGGCTGACTTTCCAGATCATTCCAATTTTTCTTATGCTGTGTGTTCATATCCTGATCTTCACTATTACTAGAGTCTGATTTTTCCCTGTCAGCTTGAAAGAGATAATCATCAGTCAAAAGACTGAAATCCCTAGGAGAACCAAGATCCGTAGTTCTTGGTTCTAAATTGGTACCATTTCCAACTTCTCTCCAATTCACTTTTGTATTTGTGGAAGGAGGGGGATGTACTGGTACTGCCCAGGTGTTAGTTGTAGTATCTTTGCTTAGTAGAGTTGTCAAATCTTGGTGATTAGCTTTAGCCCCTTCAATGCTTATTTTTGGGTACACCATTTGTCCCTCTTGGTTCTGGAATATTGACTGAAAATTCTTGCTTGGGTTTTCATTAACACCTAAGCCTGTTTGCTTTTCCTTTTTATCATCAACTTTGGCATAATTATCTTTGGAAGATGCATGTGATTCTTCCAAATTTGTGGATGCCTCTAAATAAGACTCTCCATGGGAATATTTATAATCTTTTATCCCAGTCTTCTTGATTCCTGCTTCTTTATTCTTAAGACTACACGCCATTAGTTGATCAGAGGAAGAACACACTCTTCCACTCCCATGGGCTGGGTTGGCATTATCATCCAGGTCTTCTTTGCCGCAGAGTTCGAAGTGAGTTAACTCAGAACTAGTATCTCCCAGTGATGGCCCTATATCCCCCACATCTGAAATAATTTCCTCTGAAGGTGTATGACCATATTCATTTCTTGGGGAATAATTTCTGCTGTGGTAGAAATCTCTCTTTAAGGAACTTTCTGCTGATAAACTTGGAGACAAAGGCCGTCTGAACAAGTCAGTGTGGATTTCATTGGAAGCTTGTGTCTTCTCTAACCCCTCAGCTTTATTTGTGAGATTGACTGCATCTGTTGAAAATATATTCTTTTCATCCTGGGAAGCTATTAACCGTTGGTTTATCTTATGGAAAAAAAAACAACAAAATTATGACAATATGATCTTTTTAAATATATGAGAAGTGAATTAGATTTTATTAGCTCAAGTTATTTATCAAGTTAATTATCTGGTAGATTCCCTTGACTTATTTATTTTGTGGATTTCACACAAACTCTGGAAGTTGGATGTTTGGGGCAAGGTCTTGTAAGGTATGACTTGGGAATAAGATTGGTAAGAAAAGGGGCCCAAATTAATCACGCTCCATCTTTCCTTCCAAATATCACATTGTATTATTCAACCATTCTTGCTTGTCATTGCACTTTTTCCTCACTTGAGATATACACATTGATAGCTCCATGCTAATCAATTAGAGAGCAGCTTCCTGGGTGCCCCTTGCCACATTTATACGTGCTGTAGGTGCCCCCATTACAGTTTCTCTTATTAATATGTTTTCTGCAAAGCCTCTGCAAACTATTAATAGCAAAACGTCACTCAAAGAAAAGTGAGGGAGTTAATGTCTCTGCAAATTCCGTTTTAATGACCCTCTGCCAACTGGTACTCAAATGTATTTGAGCTCTTCAGTGATGCCAACTGTCAGGATTTAACAGTGAGATGCCTGTGTTTTTTTTTTTCCTCCTCATAACTGACATTTGCATGATCTCAATAATTATATGCAAATCTTACGTCTTCCCCTTCTTCTCACATAAGGCTCATGTTACTTGTCAACTGCACAGCTGTCTTGTAAGCCAATGCCTGTGGGTTCTACAGATTTGGTTGTATTTCCATCTATTATGGAGCTTCATTGTTTTATGCAGTCACGTCAGCATGGAGCAAATTAGCATCTAAATTACAGCTCCCTGTTCATTTATTGGGCGTACAATCTCAGTAACTTCTAAACAAACTTTTATATTTGAGGCTGCTCATGGTAATGAGGTGTATTGGTGATATATGTGATTTTTCAGGGTCCTTTCATTATATTCTCTGGTTTGAAAAAAAAAGGTGATGTTAACTTTCGGCTGGTGAGGATTCTCACAATGGGTGACAACTTTGTAGTGCCTTAACGTTGGAGCACAGTAAATTGCATACTTTAGTGGTGCGGTTGCCATATCACTATTGCAGAAGTGAAATGTGGGTGGGTGGGGGAGATGAGTTCTAGTTCTTTTCAGTTTCAGCATTGACACTTGAAGAGGCAAATGTCATTTTAATCTTAGATGATTATGAATCCATGTATCACCATGCTAGGAGCTCCCACCAAATACAATAAAGAATAAATTGCATTATGTGACTCATTTGCTTCTGCCTCTCACTGTGAGCTAAAAGTGCGAAGTGAACCATCTCCTCCAAATCTCAGAACAGATTTGATGTTCACCAAGTGTGAAATTTGTAGTAACAAAGTTTAGACTAAATTGTAGAGTATTGAATTTGTTTTCCTGTTTTAAAATTATGGAGCACTGGCTATTTTCCTTTTCCTTGGTAATTTAATATTTTACAATGCTAAGAAGCTTTGGGATTTCTACTTGGACAGAAAGAGTAAAGAATAACAGGGCTAAACATCAGTATTACAGTCTTCTTAGGTTAGATAGGACCTCACTCTTCCAGACCTCTTACTTTACAGATGAGTTAATGCTAAATGCACACCTGTCATGATGATTAGAACTGTGCATCAGGATGGTGCCCCTTGGTTCTAATTCCTACAAACTATTTCTCAGAGCCACTGGTAATGAGATAGGAAATTAATGCCATTAATTTGCCACTGCAGAGAGCAGCAGCAACATACTGAAATCAAAGTGCCTTGTTGCTCAAGCTAGATAGAGATGCTGGGACAGAATAAGCCATGCTTGCACATTTGCAAATTATATTAGCTGAAGCCATTGAAAGGCAGGCATTGTAGCATCTTTGAAGCATAAATAGATTCATCTTCTCTAACACCGTGGCAACCAGAACACTTACCACCAAGTCTAATTCTTTTTCATTATGTTCGTCATGCTTCTTGTTGATATCTTTTACATTTTGATGATTGGCTCCCAAGTCATCCTTGTCATCATGAGAACAAATGATTGTTGGGATGTAGGACTCTGAAAAGTTAGTATGGTTGGTTTTTAATTATAAGACTGTTTTTATTGCAGATATTAACAAAAAATATATTTTTGTTTAATTTTAAATAAATATTACCTGTGAACTTTAAAGTCTCAAGTTTATTTTCTTCTGGTGTTAGCAGTGGTTCTTCTTTACTGCTAAAATTTAGAAAAACATACATTTGTTTTGAAATTACATCTTTTAAAATATCTTTACATGGTGGAAAATTATCAATAAGACAGATAGTTTGTACAATCCTTCATAATTTGGTATTAAGGTATGGTGATACAGTAATAAATTCTGATTTTAGGGAAACTTAAATAATCTATGCAATCTATACAATGACATATTTCTAAATGAGATTATGTTGTGCTTATTAAAACATACACAGAAAAAGCTTTAAGCAAATGTGCATTTTTCTTTATATTTCATTTAGCCTTTCAAATTAAGAGGCTTGTCATTCTGGTATAAATGGCAAAGTTTTATGAATTGATTTTCCATTGTTGTTATAAAATTGGTTTCTAACATTTAAATAATTATGTTTTATAGCCTGTTTATTTTTCAACTGCATTGCTATGAAAGTAAATTTGTCTCTACAGAAAATAAAAATAAAATAAAACTAGATCACTAAAGCCTGAAAAGCAGTTAGATTTATGCTAAAAAATCTCATGTGTGAATTGCCACTGGCCAATTTTAAAATGGAGACTTCAGGGTGTTCATATTTAAGTACATACCTTATTTCTTAAAAATTCCTGAGATTATGTTGCTTTGTGTAGTATATTTTGTATTCTTATTAGAAGTGAAATGTACTTTTCCCTTTTAAATGTCAGTTGGCAGATTAATAAGGTCATTATAACTATTAGTCTCTGATACTCGATATGTAAGTATAATTAATGAAAGTTTCAATTTATGTACAATTATTCAAAAGTTAATCTATGTCTTGGTTTTCTTTTAAAATTGATGTCTTTTTTACTATTATTACCAGGTATATCTGATGTGTGTGGATGGGTTCATGTATGTAATGGGCCAAATGTGATGACAGAGGACAACTTTATAGAGGCAATTACCTCCTTCTATCTTTATGTAGGCTCTGTGGATTGATCTCAGGTCACAGGTCTTGCCCAGCAAGCACTTCACCCACTGTCTCCTCTTCCTCTTGCCAGTCTTTTCTCCCACTTTCACTCCCCTCCTCAGAGTCTCTCTAAATAGCATGCTGTCCTAGAACTCTCTATGCAGACTAGGCTAACCTTGAACTCACAGATATCCATCTGTGTCTGCCTCCAAAGTGACAGGATTAAAGACATGTACCACCACGTCCCACCCTTAATCTGTTTTTCTTATATTGATTTTTCCCCAGTGAGTTTCTGCAACAACAACAAAACAAACAAAAAAAAATAAAAATAAAACAACAACAAAAAAGACAAGAAATAAAAAAGTGACATTTGCTGATAAACTTGTATATTTGAATCTAGGCTTTTTTAATCACTGAAAATCCCAGCATGGCTCATTTTATTTCCATAAATCATGTGTACGTTGTAAACTCTCCCCTCCGGATTATGTAATAAGATAACTTACTTTTGTATATATTTTTTGTTGTTTCATTTTAACTTTACTGAAAACATTTCTGGGCATTACAATAAAACTAATGTTCTATGTACATAAAAATTCTTAAACTATAGAGTTGGAAGTATGGAAATTGAATTAATATATTACTGAGACCTATAACTATGCAATGATTTATTTTTATGAAATTCACCTACAAAACAATTATTTTGCAAACAATAATATCTCTTTGAAGAACATGCAAGGCTGAAATGTATCCATCCCCTCTGGCTCTTACAAACTATCTTCCTCTTGAGCAAAGAACTCTGAGTCTTGGGGAAAGGAATGTGATATAGATAGCCTATTTATGACTGAAAATCCTGCAGCATCTTGTTCAGTACTTTGAGCACTTGTGGGTCTCTGTATTAATTGCCATATACTTGTCTTCTCCCCATGAACAAGAAGCTTCTCTGATGAGATTTGAGACACACAGTGATCTAAGGTAATAGCAATACATTATCAGTGGTGAGACATATTAAGAGAAGTGTTTTATGGGCAAGCAAGAAAGCCATATGTATGAACTCACAGGAACCATTATAACATGCATAACACCTGTGCAAACTCAAGCCGGACAAAATACTAGCATAAAGGTTAAAGGTGGGCATGAAGTCCGATCTCCAGCTGCAAATTTATTGGCATTTGAGAGATGGTGGGAAAAGAAGAGTCAGTTTTGCAGGTTCATTTAATGATACACTCCTTGGTAAATCAACCACAGTCAGGGAAGGAAAGCCCTATATCCAAGAGAAGTCAATCAGTATAGCACATTGGACTCTATAAGTTTTACAAAGAAGAGAGAGAGAGGAGAGGGAGAGAGAGAGAGAGAGAGAGAGAGAGAGAGAGAGAGAGAGAGAGAGAGAGAGAACTGGGTGTGTAGAAACTGGGCCTCCTTGTCTGGCCTCCGTGGAAGGGGAAATTGAAGAGCCTAGCCTTGCAGAAACTTGAAGTGCCAGGATGAGGGGATATCCAGGGGGCTTCAAACACTCAGAGGAGAAGGGGAGATGGGATGGGGGAAAGATTGTAGGAGAGGGTGACCAGGAGGAGGTCAGTGAGTAAGATGTAAAGTGAATAAATAGAACAAAAATAAAATTGAATTAAAGGAACACACAATAAGATGAATGGGTAGAGAGTTGGGACTGGATCTGGGAGAAATTGGAAAAGACATTAGATATGATCAAAGTATATTGTATTCTTAAAGGATGGATAAAACACTTTTAAGAGAATGTATATACTATTAAAGAAACATTTTAGTTACGCTAATTTCTTATTTGTTCCTAAAATACAACTAAAATTTATTTGCATAGGGAAATTATTTGCTACTAAAGACTTTTTTATTTACTAAAACACTATCACTGAATTTTCCTATCAATTTTAATTGCTCTATTAAAAATGATTGTTTTGAAAAGACAAGAGCTTCATTTGTAAAACCTCACCTTTGAGACAAGTAGTTAGTGATGAAACAACCTTATTACGATTGAGTGTACTCAAAACATGTACATTCAGGAATATAAGGAAAATTTTATATTTAAGGATACATACAAGGATAAAAGCTTGATGCCCCAGAAACAGAAATATTATATACAACATATATAGGAAAAATCTTATAAAATCTGAATTTTTTTCTAAATGATAAAACTATATAAACAAATATTTAAAAAGTTACATATACCATGTTCATAGATAGGAATGAAATATTATGAAGGTTGATATATAGATTCAATGAATTGTAGTCAAAATTATAAAGCTATTTTATAAATTTATGAAGTGTGGATATGTGATTCTAAGGCAAATAACTGAGGGATAATCATGTCTCTATAATTTAAGAGTTCTTATGTAGAATGAACTTTAAAGACAAAGTATCATAAAAGCTGCAAAGCAGCTGAGAAATAGGACTCAAAGAAGAGTGAGAAGATGACACATCCTGGTCAAATCTAACATGTCAGAAAGCAGGGACATAAGAGGGTACTCAGAAATGAAGAAGGGACATGACTATACTTAGGGAAAACAATGACAGTAGAACACATGAAAAATTCAGCTCTAGATGAACTAAATTATTAACATGTTAAAATCTTGGAGATTTCTAGGAAATATATATGATTATACCAAGCAGAAAGAATCTGTTAAATAATAAAAAATCATCATAAAATAAAAACTTTAGTTTGTCTCTTTTAAAATTTAAATATTTAAAAGATATTTATTTTCATTATCAGTGCATGTTTTAGAGCATGATTGTCTGTGAACTGCTTGTACATAATACCAGGGAAAAACAGAACAGAAGCTCGGAATCCCAGGAACTGGAGTTACATGTAATGGTGAGCTTCCATGTGAAACCACTCTCCCAGGACCTCTGCAAGAGCAGTAAGTGTTCCTATTCACTACTTCATCTTTCTAGCCCTGTTCATTGAAAGGTATTAGAAAAGGTGCCTTGAGAGGTGGCTTGGTGCTAAAGAGCACTTGCCAGGCCTGCAGAAGACTTGCAGAAGACCCAGGCTTAAGTTCCAGCACCCACACTGTAGCTCATAACAACCAAGAACAACTGTCCCAGGGGATCTATCACCATCTTCTAACATATGAGGGCACCAGGCATGCTTGCAGGATACAGACACACATGCAGGAAAAACAGTTGTGCAAAAAGTAAATAATTTTTTAAGAGAATTTATTCTCTTAAATACATTTAAAAAAATAAGTACATTTTTAAAAAAACTTTGTAAAATTAAAAAAAAGATTAAACTTGGGGAGAAGATGCTTGTATTACATAAAATCAACAATTAAAAAACAGTACCTGAAAGAAATCTTGATTGTCAGGATTATAGTTACCAATGGTAAGGCAATTTGGGAGGAAGAAATCAGTACATCTGATCATCAAAAGTCTGGGGTTTTTTGTTGTTGTTGTTGTTGTTGTTTTGTTTTGTTTTTTTGCATAGAGTTAATTCATCATTTTCAGTATCCAAACATTTCAATCCTAGTTTTAACTAACTTATGAGAGCACATGGTTTGCTCTTTGCAATATATTGAATGTTAACTTTGAAGTAACATCAGAGTGTTACTTTGACTGATTACATCTAAAGTGTTTAATTAAATATATTTACAATAGAGTTATATTAAACAGGTTTATAATTAGAAGAATAAAAAAAGAGAGATGAATCCATGGGCAAACACCAATCCTTGACACTATTAATGATACTCTGCTATGCTTGTAGACAGGAGCCTAGCATAACTGTCCTCTGAGAGACTCCACACAGCTGCTGACTGAAACAGATACAGAGACCTACAGCCAAATATTGGATGGAGTTCAAGGAGTCTTATGGAAAAAATGGAGAAGGTTTGAGCCCCCCAGTTGAGGGCTCCCCGAGGAAATAGGAACTCCGCAGGAAGATCAACAGAATCAACTAACCAGAACCCTTGAGGGTCTGAGAAACTGAACCACCAACCAAAGAGTATACAAGGGTTGGACGTGGGCACATATGTAGCTTACTTGCAGCTCGATCTTCATTTAGGTGCCCCAGTGACTGTAGCTGGGGTGGGGCAGAAGGGACCTGTCACTGAAGCTCTGGCCTGCCTGTGGATAGCGTTCTTGTTTTGGGGCTGCCTTGTCTAGCCTCAGTGGGAGAAGATGTGGCTAGCCCCACAAATATTTGATGTGCCAGGATTGGAGGATACTCTCTCTCTACCCTCTCAGAGACGGGGAAATGGATAGGAGGAGGAACTGGGGTTGTGTGAGGGGTTGAACTGGGAGAGGAGACAGGCGATGATCAGGTTTATAAGGATATAAAGTGAATGAATGAGTAAATAAATATCAGGATGTAAAGTGAATGAATGAATGAATAAATGAGTATCAGGATGTAAAATGAATGAATGAATGAATGAATGAATAAATAAATGGGAAAAGATGATGATTATTGCTTATTGACAGCAGGACCCACCTCCATCAGTATATCTGACTATGACATAAGTAAAGCCATCTTTTACTATCTCTCAGATCCCTTTTGTGTCCCAAGAACTTTTTTCCTTTTTTTTTTTTTTTTTTTTTTTTTTTTTTTTTTTTTTTTTTTTGTATTCCTGGTGATTGACACACTGCCTGATGCATTCTAATAGCAAAGAAATGCTGTTGAATAAATGTACAACCCTCTTTCTAGACTCTCCTTTTCTATCTCTTGCCAGCATTTTAATGATGCCATCTCTTCTTTACACAAAATTTAATCAAAGAAAAGCAGCAAATATTCATCTGTATATATTCTAAGGCTTACAGTGTTATCACTTCCCAAGTTTACAATTCAGGGGTCAAATGATTAAATTTAATTGTTTTAATTTAGGTTTCTAAAATTAATTTAAAAATTGGTTAAAGCTAATCTAGGTTCTTTGGAGCAGTATTTCATTGCCATAACACTTAGAGTTAGATAGTATAGTCACCCATATTATTTAATCTGCAGAGGCCATTCATTCTTCTACAGATAGTTTGGATATGTTCTTTTAAATATAAGAAATACTGAAAAATAAAGCATTAGTAAATCAAGATACTTACTCCAAGCAAACAATGAGGTAATGATAAAAATAGATAAATCAGTAAAGCACAATAATTACAAAGAACTATAAATATTATAATGAATAATGAGATATGATAGCTACTCCTTAGAGATGAAAGAGCATTAAAATAAGAAAAGCTGGGGACATTTTGTAGATTAATTATGAATTCACCAATAGATAAGTGAGAAGTTTCTGATTTCAGAATAATCAAAAATTACAAATAAGAAGTATAAAATATAAGCACCACAAAACAGGACGCATCTGAGAGCAATAAGACGCTCAGAAGGTTTGAATTGTTTGTCAAGGTGGAAAATCGAGGATGAAACTGGCATGAGTTTAAGGCAGACCATGGAAAGGGTTACTGTATGTTTTTGACTGGTTGGGATTTTGTTTTTGTTGTTGTTGTTTTAACGAATGGATATCTGGCAAGGACATTAAATGAGAGAAACATGATGAGTTCATTTAACCTCTTAGCAAGGTTTACCTAATTTAAATAGTGTTTAGATGGTTAAGGGACAATATACTAAGAAAATATCCTATCATTTTAGAGAAAGAGAGAAAAGAGAGACAGAGAAAGACAGAGACAGAGAGACACAGAGAGAGAGGGAGAGGGAGAGAGGCAGAAGGAGAGGGAGAGAAGAATCAGCTCTGCAATGTTGGCAAAGTTACAAAAAGATAACCAGTGGTTAAGTTAGATATCCTGTTGTCCTAGTCCCTAGGCCAGGATTCTTCTGAGAAGATCCATAGCCTTGGAAAGAACACTAATTCTTCCATTCAAATATATTTTTTTCCTGTTAATAAACTTGTACTTAACTATTACTAACACTGTGACTTCAAGCCAGATACGTAGCACCTCAATGCTTTGTTTTCACCCGCAACATCACTTAGTCCTTTACAAAATGATTATTTTGTATACTTTCCAGCAAATGGACCTGTTAATACTTGTTATCATCAATACCATTACTAATAATGATGTCCCATATGCACTGTACTGAGTACATATTATAGAATAGCAGCTGATGCCCATCTTCATTTAACTAGAACTTTTCTGTTTTTAATATCTACCACATTTTCTCATTAACTCACAAGCTACTTATAGGACAAAAACTTTCAGACTGTGGCTCATACTCTCTTAAACTTTAAAATAGTCTCTTATCTTTTTGGTTGTGAGCCTAGCCTTTAACGGC
>NW_022196903.1:10480513-10487208 GCF_008632895.1 Mastomys coucha
GGGGAAACTGGGAAAGGAGAAATTCGCATGTAAATAAAGAAAATATCTAAAATAAAAAAAAAATAAGTATGTAAAAAAAAAAATAGTCTCTTATCATAAGCTCACATTCCAAGAAAACTCAGCAGACATTCTAAAACAAGCAATCTTTATTTAAACGCATCCTCTCAAAAGTAGCCGGCCTGGGTGCCCATTCTCACCTTCCTTTACTACATGATTTACTCCATGTAAGCATGTCACTAAATTAATAATTCTAGACATTTGAGGGCTATTGTCCTACCATTCCTGGGTTATGGTTCATTTCATCACTGTTGAAATGTACCAGTTTTAGGATAATTAATAATATATTTTTTTCTAAACTTCTAGAATACCACGGTGCTAAAATCTCATATATGCCCTGTAACTCATTGGAGAAACTTCTCAAAGACTTGTTCAACAAAACCATAGTTATCAATCAGGTGAGTGGTAGAATGAGAATGTCAGGAGCAAACCATAACTACTCTAACAGCGTTAAAAATGTTGATTATAACAGAGGACCATTTTCTAAAGAGTCATGGGTGTTGAATTTGATGCTCCCTAATACAGCTCCAAAGTGCATGCAACTCTCTATATAGGGTCAGCCTTCAAATGTTTGCTCATCACCTCCCATTTTATGTTAAAAAGCAGTAATTTAAGATACTCTGCATTATGGTCTGTGTTTCAAGCTGTGGTCTCATTTATGTCCCATAAGAACATCTTTTACAAGATTTTATTTTCTTTTTTGTTTCTTTAAAACACAATGTCCTCATGTAGCCCAGAGACATAATCTTAAAATTATTAATCCTCTTGCTTTAAGTTCCAAAATGCTTGGATTGCTAGTACAGGCTAACTGTCACAATATTTAAAGGAGAACATTAGAATGCTAAAGCAAGCTCTGTGTTGATGATGTTTGTTTGTTTGTTTTTAATCTACTAAGTCTTCAGATTAACACCCAACATGATGTGTTCTTTCTATATTTTTCATATTGTTTTTGTTTGCTCATTTTGCTTTTTTTCTTGTTAGTTTTAAGACAGACAAAGGGAGAGAGAGAAGGCATTAAGTTGAATAGGTAGAGAAATGAAAGAAGTTCTGAGAGGAGTTTGCAGAAGGAAAACAATATGATCAAAATATATTGTATGTGAAAATGTTTAAATAAAATAATAGGAGTAGTTGTTAACTTGAAATTGTAATGTATCCAATTCAAGCAAAACTACAGGTTTTTTGTTTTTTTTTTTTTATTCTCCACTCTGTACTGTGGAATCACTTATTTCCTATTATTTTATACAGGTTCAAGTAAAACTTTGCAAGTATCAAAACTTTGCTAATGTTTACCATCAGTTAGGATAAACAAGTATATTAGATAGAACATATCACAAAAAACTAAATTCATAAAAAATTAAAATATGAAAAGCCAAGGATAATAAAGCACAAGCCAGTCGAGTTAAATACACTGCTCAAGCATGGGCGAGAATAAGGTTAGACTCATGTAGAACTTCATTGTGTCATTTTTCTGTTTTAGAGAAAGTAGAATTACTGTTTTAATAACTCACATCCAGCTAAAATGTCATGGAATTTCTTCCAGTTTTTCATCTCTTAAAAAAATTGTAATTAATTATATACATGTACATGTGCATGTATGTGTGATTGTGTGTGTGTGTGTGTGTGTGTGTGTGTGTGTATTTATTGTGCCTGTAAAGAGATCAGTGGCAATCTAAATGACTTGTAGACCATTGGACTAAGGTTTTCAGTCTGGATAGCAGACTGCTGCCCAGTCTTTACCTGCTGAACCATCTCTCTTGCTTTTTAATTCCATTGAGACTTTGATACTAAATGTGTTTCACCTTGATACTTCAATTCAAAAATTAATGATGCTTTGTCTTTTTGTGAAGAATAGTTTCAACAACAGAGAAAGAAGCAACTGTAAGTCACACTTTCATGGAGAAATTCTTGGTAGGTTTTTGTTGTTTGTTTTCTCAAAGATTCTTCACTATTTTCTGGCAAGAAAAATTACAAGTCTGAATGTGTTTGGTCATGTCAGTGTGGTGGGTGCTGTTTTGTCTAGGTCCTGTCCACAGCAGAAAGGGCATCTTACATTTTATTATTCTGTCATTGACTCAAGCATCACACATATTGATGGAAGTGATGTGCACTTCTCAAGGCACTGACTGAGGAGGGTCTGGTACATCATTAGGTAGAATCTTGGAAGTTGAGATGTGGACTCAAAAAACATTGTAGGTTTCTTGGGAATGTGATGTAATTACAAGCAGAATTCATGAATTTTAAGTAGAAGAAGACTATAGATAAACCTGGCTTAAGGGACTTCTCTGCTACCACCTGCCAATTATATTTTATGGAGAGAAATGTAAATGTCTTTAGGTGATGGGTCCTGAACAACTAAAGAATGTATATCAGCAACTTGTCTGGGGGAAAAAAAACTCTCAAACTTACTGCCCTAAGGTCCTTACTTTATCTAAGTTCTTAAAGGGCATAATTACACCCATGAAGCATGTAGATGTCAGGAAACTAGTGACTGTCCAGCTGAAACCCTTACTGTCTCCAAAGTTTGATTGCTCATTCTTCAAAATCTCCCACAATCTGATTCCTAAGAGCTACCTACTACCTCTATCTTTCAAAAAATTTTGAATATTAATATGTATGTTTCCCTAAATTAGTACATTCTAAGCAACACTTTCTTCACATTTTTATCAACTTTTGTTCTATTAAAACTGATTTTTTAACAGAGTTAAAACTGAGTGAGCTATGTCAGGACACATATTAAAAAGCATCTGTAAGTATGCTGTTTTCCCTATAAAATCTGTAGTGTTCACAATTATCATTGAGTTATTTGGTTTGCTGAAAACAGTAGTTTAGGTACTGAGAATTAGCTCAGTGGGCAAAGTACTGACCATGGAATGTGAGTTCAGTTGTCTAACACTGATATACAAAATCCAGCGTAGTGGCACCTGACATCCCAGTTCGGGTAAAGCAGAGACATGAAGATTCCAGGACTTGCTAGATAGTCAATCTAACCAATTGATGAAATCCAGACCTAATGAGAGATCCTACCTCAAAAATACTACTCTAATACTACTATATATTGAAAAATATATTTTATATTATATTATACATACTTATATATTATAATACACACACATATACGTGTGTATATATATACACATATATATATGAAATGTATTAGAATTGCTTAGAAACTGTGGTCTACTTAGTTTAACGGCTATCTACCAATGAAAAGTCCAAAGTCTATTAGTTGTTCAGGCCACTAGGCTGGCTGTCTTAGATGGTCCTCATTATATGCTAGAAACCTAAAAATTTGGCTTTAATGCTAATTAAGGAATGAACTTTCCTACAAAGGTGAGGACTAGCAAGCAAAGAGAGAGCTGTTGTCTTCCATTGTCTTATATGGGTCGCCACCAGATGGTGTGGCTCATATTAAAGGAGGACCCTCTCATCTCAAAAGATCAGCATGGAAGACAGATCTTTTCACATTCTAAGATCTGGACTGAAAGTGGGTCTTCCCACTTCAAATGATTAAAGAAAAAAAAATCTCCTATAGGTGTGCCTAGCCACTTTGGTTTTTTAGCTAATTTCAGGTGTAGTCAAATTGACAACCAAGAATACTGAGGGTACAGGTATGAGGTTAGAGTACCAACCTGGTACCACCCACCTGAGAAACTGAGGCCCCCTCAGTCCTCAACATGCTGATGTCTGTTCTTTTTAGGAACAAAATACTAAAATTTCCCAATTTTTCTCCCGATCTTTGATACTGATTAAGAATTTCAAAGATGTATTAATAGTTCTCCCTTGTCTATAGTAAGCCAAGTAGAATAGCTCATTATATAAAAAGTATCAATAGAGCAATTCTTCATTGTTTTTTATTTACTTACTTATTTATAATGTGTATGGACATTTTGCTTGCATATATAACTTGTGTGAATAAGAGACCCTGTCTCTGTATCTGACAAACACAGATGTAGAGGCTCACAGTCATCCATTGAACTGAGTGCAGGGTCCCCAATGAAGGAGTTAGAGAAAGGACCAAAGGAGCTGAAGGGTTTGCAGCCCATAGGACGAACAGCAATATGAACTAACTAGTACCCTCAGAGCTCCCAGGGACTCAACCACCAACCAAGGACTATACATGGTGGGACTGATTGTTTTGGCAGCATGTGTATGGTAGAAGATTGCAAAGTCGATCATCAATAGGAGGAGAGGACCTCGGCCCTGTGAAGGTTCTGTGCCCCAGTGTAGGGGAATGCCAGGGCCAAGAAGTGGGAGAGGGTAGGCTGGTGAGCATGGGGAGGGGGGAGGCAGCTGGGGTTTGTTCTTGTTGTTTTTGTTTGTTTGTTTGTTTGTTTTTTGGAGGAAAGGAGAAATCATATGACATGTAAATAAAGAAAATATCTAATAAAAATTTTTAAAAATTACATCTAAAAAAAAAAAGAGAGAGAGAGACCCTGTCTCCAAAAGTAAGGTTTAAGAAAAATACCAGTTGTTGACCTATGTCCTCTACTCCTATGTACATGTTTTCTTCTCTCCTCTCTCTTCTCTCCCCACTCCTCTCTCCTCTCTGTCTCCTTTCTTCTCTTCCTCTCCCTACCTCTCTCTTTTTCTCCTCTCTTTTCCTTCTTTGACTAGTGTCTTTGGAAGCAAAGCTAGAAGAGGGTTTCAGATCCTGAAGTTATGGATGGTCCTTAGCTATAATGATGATGTTGGGATTGAACCAGAGTTTTCTGAAAAAGTAACTGGTATTCTTAACTTCTGATTTATCTCTCCAGCCCCAATTCTTCAGTATTTTTACAAGACATCATAGACACCATGTTTGTTTTAAAGAATCAACTAATATCTTTAATATAATAATTAGAATTAACTAGATAAAGTGTTCCTAGCTATTTAAAATTTTTAAGATACTAGGAATCTTGCTGTTTAACTTTTATTTAAATATTAAATATTAAAGTTATGAAATAATTCTTTCAGTTCATAAGCTGTTCAGCTTGTTATTAAATCAACTGTTTCTAGCATTTCTTATATATATTAAAATTATTTCTACCATTAATTATTGCTTTACTTTAAATAAATGTTTCATAGCCTGAATGCTATGGAGTCTTTTGGAATCTAATTCCATATTCCATTCATTTCATTTTATAATCATACTTTCAAACTAGCTCTTCTACTTGCACTAAACATATCAGAAATTAATATATCAAGAGAGTCAGGAACCAAGTAAATTAGACTAGATGGTTCATATTAAAATACAAATAAGGGCTCCCTTATCAAACTAGTTTTGTTTTTAACTGCATTTAGGAACTTTTTTAGGTACTCCTGGAAGGTCTTAAGGCACCATTTCTAAATTTAATGCTTTTGTGAACTTAAGTCACACATTAAAATTATCTTAATGGGCCTTTTTGTCAATTCTTCACAATAGTATTACAAAAGGATGGGAAGAGAAGATACATTTAAAAAGCAAATGAAAAAGAACTCAATGGGAACCTATTTAGGCTACCTGTTGATGAGCGTGTTAGAGAGTCATTAATATGCGGATCATTGACATGATAGACCATAATGACTCCTCCAGGGACATATCAGTCTATTGTGTCAGAAACTAGTTAGGTATTCATTAATGTGAAGGCTCCTGACTTCTTAATATGCAAATCATCGATGCAAAGCAATGAGGCATACCTCTCAAATGTCCACATTTTGTGTTACACATTTTTTTTTTTACCATCCCCTCACCCACACCTTCTGTGAACTACTTTTTTCCCCTTCAATCTTCTGTGTCAGATTTCTTCACAAAAGAATCTGTGCTTAAGTTAAATCTACCAGTTCCCATTCAAAGACC
The DNA here is from genome assembly GCF_008632895.1 of Mastomys coucha. Lineage (NCBI taxonomy): Eukaryota > Metazoa > Chordata > Mammalia > Rodentia > Muridae > Mastomys > Mastomys coucha. The sequence continues at coordinate 10,486,386 of NW_022196903.1, forward strand.
CCCTCCCCTTTGCCCCCTCTTCTTTGATTTAAGCCAGGTTTAAATGTACAAACCACTTGAAGCATTTTGACTAAGTCAGTCAAAATTTAGTATAAAATATGATTTTATATTTTTTTCTCCAACATCTAATTGGTTTTTGGCTCACAACAGAGCAAACTGAAGAATGCATTTTTAAAAAGCCACGGGAGTCTAAGAAACCAACCATTGTATAATTTGTAGTGGAAGTGGGTAGGGCAAGTAGAGTGGACTAAGTGAAGAACAAGAAATCAGAGCAGACAAAAGCTCAAAGAAGTAAGAAAGAAGGCACAATGAGTTCAATCAAGAGTAAGTATCCAAACTAATGTGCTGAACTGAACAAGTAAATGAATTCATAGCACACAGTGTCCAGCCACAGTAAGCGAACCATGGAGAGTATGATTGTTTTGGAATTTTGCATACATGCCAATAAAGTAAAATTACTACTTATATTCCAACGATATGTAAAGTGATATAGAAGGAAAGTTGTTCAGCCTTTGAACTAATATATGTTTACAACAAGCATCAAGGGCATAGTACTGCAATAACATTGTCTTGGAACCCACCCATGGAAAGGTCCTGAGCTAGCTTTTGCAGCTTTTCTTTTTTTTCCTTTTTTTTGTTAAATATTTTATTTTATTTTATTTTTTAGATATTTTCTTTATTTACATGTAAATTTCTCCATTCCCAGTTTCCCCTCCAAAAAACAAATAAACAAACAAAAACACCTAAACAAACCTCTGTTGCCTCCCCCTTCCCCATGCCTGCCACCCCACCCTCTCCCACTTTCTAGCCCTGGCATTCCCCT
>NW_022196903.1:10487795-10525532 GCF_008632895.1 Mastomys coucha
TGGGTTACCTCACTCAGGATGATATTCTCCAGATCCATCCATTTCTCTAAGAATTTCATAAATTTATTCTTTTCACATGTCACATCTGAGACTTTATATGTTGCCTTTATTCACTTTCTGCTAATTTAAAGTATAATACAATCTTTTAAATGAAATGAATATGAATTTATTAATATGTGTTAGGGAAGCAATATACTTTGCTGCTATTTTCTGTGAAATTTCAGGAAATAGATCATTGGTTTTTAATTTGTAAATTGCATATACTATACCCTCTTATAATGTGTCTACAGAAGTCTTCAGTAGTCTATCATAAAATACAACATAATACCAAATCAGTCATACAAAAGTTAAATTAGGTTCTCACTACCTTGAGTAGATTATTATGTCACTCTTATTTTATTCAAGCTGTTTACCAGAAAATGATATTATTTTAATGTAATTAATATTTATTAGAATAACTATCACTACAGCTAATTATACTTCATATCTTGGCTGGCATTCACTTTAATGCTAAATGCCATGAAGTATCTAACTGTTGCTTGTCCTGCTTAGGTCTGAGACTAGAATAGAGAAATGCAGAATTAGAGTGGTTTTCATTACTAAGAAAACCTATGAAACTGAAATAAAGAAAGCTGAGTCAGAATATGGTTTGAAATATTCAAAGTAGCAATATGATACTTAGGAAATTAGAATGAAATGCAACAGAAACACATGTAGAATTGTTCATTTTAGATGAAAGAGCCAAGTGTCCCTGAGATGGTATTGCATCGATAAAGATCTCAACTACATACTTGCAGTAGTGTAACCCCGAATTTGCAGTCATTCTGGTAACTATTTCTGTGGGTGATTTTTAAAAGAATTTAATACTACTATTGAATGTTCAAAATGATGCTAGATAAAATTCAAAATGCATTTGTTACAAGAAAATTTAGCATGTGCTGGACAGTAGTCTTGAAAATTGAGACACAAGGCAGACATTGAACTGACTGTGTCTTCATAAAGTTTCAAATCTAATGAAAGACAAACAAAAACTGGTACTTTCAAAATCCCTTTCAGGGCTAGGTGAGATTTCCTCAAGTCATAGTGCTTAGTATGACAATATGTGGACCCAAATGAAAATCTCTACTACAAATGATTCTGGTTTTGTCTGCACACCTGTAGTGACCCTGGTGCTATGAAGAGGGTAGCAGCACTACAGGGGCTTGCTGGCTGCTTCCCTAATTCTAGGTTCAGTGAAAGACCCTGTGTCAAGGGAATAAGGCAGAGAGAGTGCTAGGTTAATGTATCTTAGGCTCTTCTTGAGACTCCACATGGACAGATAAGGATATACAACACACAAACTTCCTATGTGCAAGAAGAATGAACACATGAACACACACACACACACACACCAAAGCATTAAAATAAGTGCTATAAATTTTAATTTCATGGATATGTTGCATGATTGAGGTAGCATGGACCCTCTAGAGCACACACAGTAATAATAAAGGAACTGCCTCACACGTGGGGAAGTGCAGTAGCCAGGCAAGGGTTTACTAGGGAAGGAAACATTTCATCTGAGATCAAAAAATTCTTATGATTATGCAAAGATGAGTCAGTCAGGCATAGTCCATGCATTGAAAGCCCAGGAAGTAGACTGGGGGGGGGATTTCCTAGGTTAAGGCAAATGATACCAATATGATTGTGATGAACTTATATGATCTAAAAGCCCTACCTGCAAAGACCAAGGTTGCCAATGGAGCTTCCCGGGTTTTGTTTTGTTTTGTTTTGTTTTGTTTTGTTTTGTTTTTGCAGCATAGACTAGTCCCCATGACTACATTTTTCAGACAGGACATGTGACTGTAAATCCTTTCCCACATGGACCTCACACTCTTTCTTGTCACATAAAATTGTTCAAAGAAACGGTTGTCATCTAACTCTACAGAAAGTCAGGGTTCCATATCTATTACTGTCAACTGAAGACATAGCCTAATCAGAACTTATGTAACTGACACTGGTGACCTCACATTTCTGACTTACTCAGATGTCTTTTGGCATCTCACTATCTTTAGCCTCTTGAAAAAAATGTAATCCATGTTTTCCCTCTTATCACGGTGTTTTACTGTCTGCCTTTAACTCTGCACTGTCTTCAAAATGAAAACTTTCCTTAAAAGTTCCCTTTATTTTTAAATGCAAATTTACTTTACTATACTATGTAGTGCTCCTTTGTTCCTGAAAGAAATATAATCCATTTCCCCTGCCTTTCTATCCCATGAACTAAACTGTTCAGGTGACATTTTTCCAATGTTTCATTTCATGTACATTTCCGATTGCCATAGGCTAAACAGTCTTATTACATTTTCCGGATACTATAACTAATAACAAATTTAGGATATATTTAAAAATTACAACTCAATCACATTTCTATCGTTTCTTTACTCTGCATTCAATCTTTCATATACCTGAGTCATCTGGAAACTTTAAAAGTTTCCTTATACCTAGAACTTGTCTCACACCATTTAAGCCAGGGTCTTCAGAGCAGAATCTCATTATGGGCACATTATTGTTCGCTTTTCTCAGGGTATACAGATTGGAGACACATTGGTTAATGCTAGTCTACACTAGTTTTTACTGTAAGAAGGCGTGACTAGGATAAAATTAAGCCCTAGCAAAACTCTCTTGTTACTGCAGACTTACTGCAAGGTCGGCACTGAGAAGAGCAATAAACATAACTAAATGCATTAGTGTTGATACAAATTGTGTGTATATTCTATTTTTGTTACAATTAGATCTATTAAACATTAATTTTAAGTAATCATTGAAGTTACACACCCATACCTCAGTGAATTCATGTCTCATTTTTTTGTAGTGTATAGTAAGCAAATACCACATATGATTCCTCTCTGTAAAATACATAATTCTAAAAGATCGGCATCATTTTTGTTGATTGTTACCGCTTATTATAAAATTGACCATATTTATGAAGATTTGAAGCTGGCCTAGCAAAATATTTTCTAGTTGTTATACTCAGTGGCAAACTGCCAAACAATTAGTGTACATGCAAGCATCATAAAGCATATTACCAAGGACACTATAGGACTAGATCCCATAAAAGAAACAATTAGAGTCCAGAGGTGAATGTAATGAGGATGAGGTGACTGTTGATTAAAAAGGCAGAACATGCAGTCGACTAACTTGAGTGCAAGTTCATGGATAATGCAAATAGTTTAATTTGTGGGTATTTTATAATGTGTAAAGAGATATTTCACATAAAAATATGAGTAAATACATTTATTTTGGTCTTTATTTTCCCAATATAGTACATAAGTGAAGAGACTTGCTCTCCTTCAGATTCATTTTTCAACTGCTAGCTTGATTTCTATGCACATTACACTGATTTGTATAAAATACTTTCCTCTCACAAAAGCCATTTTAGACAAACTTGTCTACTCTTTACAGAAACCATAGCCTATATCCAAGACAAAACATTATGAAAACAAATAATGATATATAGTGATTTAGAACCCTTCAAAAGAAAATTCAGCTGTAGGATTTCTTCTTTGATCACACTAATTCTAACAACTCCCATCTTCATTTAAACAGAATTACTAAGGGAGTCATTTTAGAAAAACTAAGATCTAAACAATCGGATTTGTAAAGGGTTTGTTGTTAAATAAGGCAAGAAGTCAGTTCCTGAGTTTATCCTTGTCTTTCTGGTTCCCTTCCCTTTGTGCTTCGAAAGTGTTGGGTAGGAGTCACCCCTGAGGGAATTAAACACAAATATCCATAGAAGACTGTAAACATGAAGGTCTTCCTTCAACACTCTCAACCTTAAAACTCTTCAACAAGACTCTTCTCTTTCCCTCACTGTAAATTAAGACGCACAATGACCATGTGACCATATGCCAGGGCTGAATGGCTCCCTTCAAAATGGACCCTTTCTATTTACATAGCTGCATCTATCTACTAAAATCTTGTATTAATCTTTTGTTTATTATCTATGCCAGCTTCTTATCTATTAAAGTGTGAGCTACATGAGAACAAAGTTGGTGTCTGTCACTGACATATCTATAGTGCTTAAGACAATACTTGAAAAATTGCATTCAGAAAACAGTTCTCAAATGAATGAAGATCCTACAAAGAGCTTGCTCTGGTAACTGTTATCTGTTAAAGCTCTCTATCTGTGCATACAAGGAGCTTAGTCACTCTTTGTTGCTGGTATTTGACTTCCTTATTCTGTGTTAACTAAAATCCCAAACGTCTCAAAATTCAGGTAATTATAGAAACAATCTTATTAATTTGCATGGAGACAATGAAAATGATAGGCTGAGATATCAAGATTAGTATTGTGTGAATATGTGTGTGTGTGTGTGTGTGTGTGTGTGTGTGTTTGTGTTTCAAACTGTTTTTCAAGTTTGATTACTATTATCCTTGGGTAGGAAAGAAAAATTGATCAAATCCTTGACTAAACTGGGAAGATGGAAGGTATAAAGAAAACAAAAATGGTTTAAGTTAGGGAGAGAATAGAAACAGTAAAGAAATGTGAAAGATCTAGAGGCTTCCTATTGGAAGATGTCTGTGATCTCAGAAGAAATGGGATACTCTTGCAGGGATTACTGAACTCATAATGGACTGAGTAGACATCATGCTCAGTAACATCTGTATTGCTACAACCATTTGAGCATAGTCACTGCTTTGTATTTATAAACTTTGAGGAACTTTCTAAATATATATATTCAGGAACATTTATGGCCCATTACCTAATTGAGATTTAATATTCTTAGTATATTTAGTAAGGCAATGGTCGCCATGGAGGGGAACTTAATTAGGACCGGTTGTAAGCCTAGCTCTGTGAAGGATTATATTGAGAAACCTGAGTTAGAGTTTCTTTGTCTAGATCTATAATAAGCTGCTTGCAGGTTTAAAGGTGTATAGTTTTGTAATTTAACTACATTTGTCTAAACATTTGCCACCCCACACCACTTATGGCCAGGAAAACATAGCCTTGTGATATTTTTTTCAGTCACCCTGAATGAAGAAGTAAATGATGGTTTTTGAAAATAGATTTAATGAAGTGCTTGACAATAAAGTTCTTTTGTATTTTATACAGAGGAATAAAAATATACATTAAAATGTAAAATTTATAAATAATAATATTCATGAGGAATTCTGAAGAGTAAAATCATTTGTATAGGGACTGTGTAAAATGCCCTATTGTCAATACACTGACTCAACTTGCAAGGAGTGCTGTCCAGCAGGGGACCTTAGCAAGCAGATACAAAAATCATAAACTATGCAGGTTCATGTTAATGTTGTTTATTTCCAAAAATAAGTTTTATCAAATGTAATATGCCTAATATAAGTCTTTTAGTTAAGGAAAGTTGTTTTTCTTTTACCCTGTGAGCAGGGTACAATACTTGTTAGAGTAAAGAAAGCATGAAATGTAATGACAAATAAAAACAAGCCTTATAATGCAGCCAAGTCCAAAGTTGCACCAAGATTCTTGTAGAAGTATATTTATAAACCATGTAAAAAGATACACTGCTTTTTGTATTATTATGATTATCTATAAGTCAACCAGGCTTATAAAATTTAGCCTTGATCAGAATATTATAATAACCAAATTGTTAGAAATTTGGAGAGGGCATTGTGAATACATGTGCATACACATGCACACATATACATACAGTGAGGGATTAAGGAAGTTTTCTATAGATATTTTCAAATAATCTCTGCTTTAAGATACAGTATTGACTTATTCATGCAATGATATACATTTTAAATTCCATCCGCTCTACAGAACTTTGGAGTTTTACAGTTTATTCAAAACAAATCTTCAAAATCTTATTTGTATAGTTACATTTTAAAAATGGGTATCTATAAAGTATCTAAACTCTTCCAGGTTATAAGTTTATTAACTTACACCTCAAGGAAAATATCTAAAATTATTGAAGACATTAATACAGAAAATAGAAAACAATGACAAAAACTATATCTGCTTAAAGTGTAATAATAGAGATTGCAATATTTAATTCAACTGAAAGCCAGAATAACTGAATGACTAAAAATGTAGTATTATGAATAGACATAATCACAGAAGTTTATAATCAAGCATGCTACCAAACAATATAATATTATCAGAAAATAATTAGGAAGAAACTATAAAGACTTGGCAATTTTTGGCATTGTTCTGTCTGAAAGCATAGAATTAAACAAATTTTTCTACAATTTGACTCAATGAAAATCATTCAGAAATCATGTTGTACAAACTAAAGACACTGTTCAACAGTAGAGCATGCGTCAATCAGGTACAGGCACAAGACCCTGGGTTTGACCCCCCAGCACTCACAAAACAAAGGGATAAAAGAATGAAATCATTTAGTCAGATGATGTATTACTATTAAAAAAGATGATCATAACTTTATTAAACAGAGTCATAATATGGTAGTGCTAAAGAATATAACACTTTTCTCTTGTGCCTAGATATGATTTTTTTGTTGTTGTTGATTCTTTTAAGTACTTATCTGGTGTTAACATTTTATAAAATTATAAATCTTAATCTTCAAAAGCAGATGTTGGTAATATGCTTTGTCAGTTTCATTACCTGAGCAATGCTATGTGATTTGTAATTAGGCAAAGATATTTATTAAAATCTTTAGAAAGGGAGCTTGCTGTTTCTCTGTTATACTATAGTTAATAAGAATGCTTTCAGGGCTGGAGAGATGGCTCAGTGGTTAAGAGCACTGTCTGCTCTTCCAAATGTCCTAAGTTCAAATCCCAGCAACCACATGGTGGCTCACAACCATCTGTAATGAGATCTGACGCCCTCTTCTGGAGCATCTAAAGACAGCTGCAGTGTATCCACTTACATAAAATCCTTAAAATAAAATATAAAATAATGATAAAAAGAACATTTTCATCTTGACTGAATTATGTAAAATAAGTCAGAATTACATCAGTAGTGTTGGTACTTTGGTCCTGTCCAAAGATAAGCAGGTGTTTCTTCTTTTACTACTCAGCAAGAATTACAAATATCAAGTTGAGAATATACTATTTTGATTTTAATTACTGCTACCAATTTCAAATTCACTTCAAGGTCAGAACTCAAACACAGTACAATCTTTTTGTCCACTAATAGAATTCTCTGTGTAGTTGCAATCTGAATGTGTCTCCTAGCCAGCACTGAACATGCAGAGGAACATTAAGGGAGACACTATAAAACAATCTCAAGATAGACTTATTGAATACACATTTGATCTCTGTGGCAGTGAATTGGTTAAAAAGAGAGCGCTGCACCAGTCCAAGAGCTCTCTGGATTCACAAATAAATGAAAGACACACATACTCCACTTAGTTTTGTTAAGTCTTGAGTAGCTCAATGACTGCATACTTCTAAACCTCCCAGAAGCCAGCACATTCTCCCCTCAGCATTCTGACCTAAGACTTTTTATTTTGTTTTATTTTATATTATTTTATTTTATTTTCAGAAGAGAAAAAGGTGATTTTATTTTTTTCTAATTTGAAGCCCTATAAAATTGGTAACACTTTCATTTTTATTAGATGTTTTCTTTATTTACATTTCAAATTTTATCCCCCCCAAAACCCCTATCTCATCCCCCCTCTCCCTGCTCTGCTTCCCTGTCCTGGCATTCCCCTACACTGGGGCATGAAGCCTTCACAAGACCCAGGGCCTCTCCTCTCATTGATGTCACACAAGTCTATCCTCTGCTACATATGCGGCTGGAGCCATGGGTCCCTCCATGTGTACACTTTGGTTGGTGGTTTAGACTCTAGGAGATCTGGGAGGGGGTACTGATTGGTTCATATTGTTGTTCCTCCTATGGGGCTGAAAACCCCTTCAGCTGCTGGGGTTCTTTCTTTAGCTCCTCCATTGGGGACTTTGTGCTCAGTCAAATGAATGGCTGTGAGCCTCCACTTCTGTATTAGTCAGGCACTGGCAGAGCATCTCAGGAGTCAGCTATATCAGGCTCCTTTCAATAATCACTTGTTGGCATTCACAATAGTGTCTCAGTTTGGTAACTGTATAAGGGATAGATCCCTTGGTGGGACAGTCACTGGATGGCCTTTCCTTCAATATCTGCCACAAACTTTGTCTCTGTATTTCCTAACATGAGTATTTTGATCCCCCTTCTAAGAAGGACTGAAGTATCCACACTATGGTCTTCCTTCTTCTTGAGCTTCATGTCATGTGGTCTGTGAATTATATCTTGGGTATTCCAAACTTCTAATATCCACTTATCAGTGAGTCCATGCCATGTGTGTTCTTTTGTGATTGAGTTACCTCACTCAGGATGATATTTTCTAGTTCTATCCATTTACCACATTTTCTGTATCCATTCCTCTGTTGAAGTATCTGGGTTGTTTCTAGTTTCTGGCTATTATAAATAAGGCTGCTATAAACATAGTGGAGCATGTGTCCTTATTACATATTGGAGGATATTCTGGGTATATGCCCAGGAGTGGTATAGCTGGGTCCTTTGGCAGTACTATGTCCAATTTTCTGAGGAACTGTCATACTGACTTCCAGAGTGGTTGTACCAGGTTCCAATCCCACCAGCAATGGATAAGTGTTCCTCTTTCTCCATATCCTTGCCAGTATCTGCTGTCACATTAATTTTTGATCTTAGTCATTACCTTTTAAATCTATGTTTTGGCCGGACAGTGATGGCACACACCTTTACTCCCAGCACTTGGGAGGCAGAGGCAGGAGGATTTCTGAGTTCGAGGCCAGCCTGGTCTATGGAGTGAGTTCCAGGACAGCCAGGGCTATACAGAGAAACCCTGTCTCAAAAAAACAAAAAAACACAACACAAAAAAATCTATGTTTTATCTTGTTGCCCTGGTTCCTTCTGGGTGGCCACCTTATCGCTGCTACCCAGTGCCCTTCTGGGCAACCCTTCTGAGGACTTTCCTCCTGATTTATATTTCAGCTGTTACTCCTTCCTGATCCTTCCAGAGGCGGTCCATCCTACTCTTTTCCTCTGTTAAGATCCTTCAAGTCTCCAGCCTGTGTTTCTTCTGAGAATCTTGAAGTCCCATGTGTCTCACTACCCAGCCATTGGCCATTGGCTGCTTATTAATCAGTGAAAAACCAAATGGGGACTGGGACCTTCAGCATCTGAACACGCAGATTCTCGATTCGGGAACCGAATAAGACAAAGCATTAGAAACAATTCCCAACAGATTTCTCTACAAACAAACAGCACAGAAGTCCAGATCATTACTTTATTTGGATATTTTTCATTTGGTTTTAAACACAAAGGTGTATAATTAACCCTTCAAAAGAAATCATAGATAAGTACATATTAGTTAAGGCATCAGAAGAGAACCAGGACAAGTTTGTACTCTGTCTGAGAAAATGTGTGTACCTTGGTGGGACACAGAATATTCCTTAAAACACAGAGGTGACAAACATGCAAATTTGTATAACATATTATACAAAGTTTATCCTCTGAATAGAAATAGATGACATGGTGAAGTCTGTATAACTAGACTTGTTTGTTACAAAGAGCATCTTTTAAAATACACAATGATTTTAAAACCATGTTGTAATTCATTTTAAAAATTATTTAGACTCCAATTTCCAAATAGGCTTATATCCACATATATATGTATGTCATCTCCTCATATGTACAGAGAGAAAGAGAGAGAGAGAAAGAGAGAGAGAGGGAAAGAGAGGAGAGAGAGAGAGAGAGAGAGAGAGAGAGAGAGAGAGAGATTAACTACCAGTGTCTGAGATTTGAAAGTCACTTTTCCACAGAAGCACAATTTTGCAGTTGCCTGGTTAGTGTCAAGAGCTTATTGAATGTGACTAATTTTAGAAACTATTTATATTACCTTTCTTGGTGGCAGAAGGAATGATAATGAGAGGCAAAGCATTTCCCCATTTACCCTAGGCATAGAGCTAGCCACATTCAAGATGGTAAACTCTGGAATTTATCACCACTGCCATTGAGACTACAATTTGGAATATCTCCAAATGTCAGTGACTTGGTTTGGTGCATATGTGTGTAATTTAATAGGTTTCTAATGCAGTTTTGCCAAGTAGTAATTGTTATTCCAATTTTACATCAATAAAATAGAGGCAAGATACAGTTTCTCCAAGTTAAAATGGTAACTAGAGTCAAAGACAGAATTTGCTTTGTATTGCACTTTACTGTTTTTAGAACCCAAGTAGAGAAGACTATTCCAGACCCAATCTTTGTCACAATTATCCATGTAAATATGACTTGTTCCCCACAGCAGTTTGGACTTTTAAATTCATTTGCATTATCTTATTCAATCTCAAAGGTCGCTGTGTATCTGATCTCAATGAGTACATGACAACCCTTATGAAACACGAGTCTATACTTGAGGTAGAAGACAGGTGTGTGTGTGTGTGTGTGTGTGTGTGTGTGTGTGTGTGTGTGTGTGCGTGTGTGTGTGTGAGAGAGAGAGAGAGTGCATGAGTGTATGTGTGTGTGTGAGTGTGCGCAAGCACATACATATTTGAGGCAACATCAGTGCAGCAAAATATCAGAATGCAGCATATCTTTTAAGTCCAACAAGACACTGGTGAGTCAAATCCACCTGAAGTTAGCTCTATAACACCACATTTTGGTGGATATAATACGGGATCTGTCTCATAGTTGTGCTGTTCTATCTAACCTTACCGGTTGAAGATAGGCTTCAGAGGAGGAAATGGACTCAGAGGGGGCTCACCAGACGTACTTGTACTTGCCATATGGTTTCAACTGTGATTTTTTTTCTACTAGAGATTGATTAACACTGCTGGACAACCCCCTACTCCTTTCTTCTGACAGAAAGCTTCACATTCATGCAATAGTAGTCTAGGCTTATAAGGGTGCAGACTTCCACAACATTAGGGAGCCATGGAACCTTGGTGGGTCTCCAAGGACAGTCAGCAGGTTGGCCTCTCACTGTCAAGCAGCTGGCAGCTCTCGGCACCCTCTTGAGGGGCCTGTGCAGCTGTGTTTTATGTTTCCATGTGGCCTTGCCAGAAGTCCCTCCCCTTAAACAGGCCAAGCTTCCACAATTAGTATGTATTCAAAATGAGCTCTGTATGGAACACATTAGGTCCCAGAGGCCTCGTGGAGCTATTTACATGGCTTTGGACTACTTCCAGGATCGCAAACTACGTGGGATGTGTAAATTAAGGAAGTCTCACAGTCCAGTGGCTGTGACTGGAACATACACCATGGCTTTAGCTCATACCTATTTTCTAGTGCTTTTCTTGGCCCTGTTTTCATGATTTTATTGTTCTGAAAGATAAACGTTCTGTATTCTTTAAACCACACTTTAGAAAGAATTTCTCTCTCCTTTTCCTTCATGTGCCTGGTTCCATACGTCAAATATGAAGAAAAGTGAAGACCAGTCATTCTTTTCTTGGTATTAAGGCCACTTGGGGGTTTTATTTGCATTCACCTGGCCAAGTCGTAAATACCATTCAACACCTATACATACTATTTCTTTAGTTAGAATAATAAATTGATTTCACTTAATAAAATAAAAGAGAAAACCAGGTGAGGTCATCTTGTATATACTGGAGAGCACACATTAGGCAGGTGGTGTGGAAAAAAAAAACTGGGAAAGCCAGTTTTCTAACTTTGTAATCTAAAACCCAAGTCACATACATACACACACACACACACACACATATGCAAATATATGTACATATATATACATACATATGTATAATTTATTTGTTAGTCTGTGGCTTCTTCATAGCCATAGCTATGGGATTGGTTGGTTGGTTCTTTTTCTTCCTGTCCCACACTTCTATCTGTCCTCTGAGCTCTGTTCTTCCAGAGTTGCTCCTTTTCTTCACAGGCCCAAGATTTTTGCCTCATTTACCCATTTGTTACTGCTGCTTAGTATCATAAGACCTGACACACTGTCCTTAAATTTACACAATTGAATTCTTTGAGGGATCGAGACACCAAGTGTTTGATGTCAGGAGAAAAATAAAGTATAAGTCCAAGGGTCAGGAAATTAGTTATCTGCTGAAGATTATCAATAATGGTGACAGTTCTGAGAGCTTAGGATGCCTAACTTGTATGTGTTCAAATTCATGTGAATCTTTAAAGTTGCAATATCAGTTATTTTTCATGTTGGCCATCCTGATATTCTTATGAGGCAGGTAAGTAAGCTGATCTGATAAAAATAGCAAGATGCCACGCAGCTACGCATCATATGTACCATTTATTCATTTATTTATATTAAAAGGTGAGTTTGTTCAATGCCCAAAATATTGTCTCTTTTAATTCTTCAAGAATGGTCTTTAGGGGCTGGAGAGATGGCAAATTGAGCTTTAAAATCTTGCTGCCAAACCTGATGACCTCAGTTCAATCCCAGGAACCCACATGGAGGAAGGAGAGAACGGGCTCCTATAAGTTGTCCTTTGACTTTTTCATGTGTGCTATGATACACAGCAATCCCACCCCAAAATATTTCTGAAAATAATAGAACTTCAGTTTTTGTCTCTTAAATACAGAAATTTTAGCAACTACTAGGTTCCCTTCCCATCTTAAGATACTCGTATTATAAGGTCAAACATATCTCAAGGAAATTGAAACTTTAAGTTTTCTTGTTGAACAAAAACTTGCAAGAGACAAAGGAATGTTTTCCACCTGTATATCTATGAACCCTGAAATTAAAAGTTTGCACTGTGGGGGTCTTAGTATAGGTTTTACAGATTCCTCAAGCTGAGTTAGTTTGGATTGTTTAAAGCAGCTAACTAATAATTTACCAGTAAATTCCTAAGAACTGAACGCTATGCCAGTACAGACATACATGCACACACACACACACACACACACACACACACATATGCATATAATAAAAATATCAAGAATATCCCCAATAGTCTACTGCTACCAACAATCAACTGAAAGGAAATCAATCTGTCTTGCCTTGTCTACTCTACGGAAGACATGGAACTCAAATATGTTTAATTTTTCAAGCATACCATATCTGCATTCTATTTTTAACTTATGTGGATCTGTAGATTTCTTAGTTTGTTTGCTAACACATACCCTATTGGCACATGTGTGGTGACACCTAACAAATATGTCAAGATGCATGCCTTTCACTGATACTAGATACTCTGGGTCACTTGCAGTCGCATGCCTATTAGTAACTAACTCTGATTTTCTTTCTCTCTATATATTTCAAATCACAGAGTAATAAGCCTCAAGAGAAAACAGACACACCATACCAAAAAAGACATTTACAAACTCTAACCTGAGAAAAATTTCCACAATGAAAATATCAACCTCTAGTCACATAATAATCAAAACACCAAATGCAAAAAAACAAAACAAAACAAGAAAACAAAGAAAGAATAAAAATATTCAAAAAGAAAAAAATGAAAGTATCAAGCTTGTGTGGGTTATTGGCATAAGAGAAATCTTGTCTCATCCAACGTATGCATGTAGTTTGCTCTATACTTATTAGAAGGGATTATTGGCACTTTCAGGAAACACAATCTCACAGACACTGATAAGAAATTAACTTTGGTATTAGAAGTAATTGAAGTTAGTTGTCACTCTGTGCACCAGGTCACCTTAATTTTCATTTTAACTCTGAGTTTTCTCCACACTATTTATTCTTAACCTACTTGTATGTAAGAAACACAAATTCATGTGTATTTCTGTTTATTTTTATCTCATTAAAAAAGTCTCCAAATCAAACATCACAGGGAGTGTAGAAATGTTGTAAAAGACCTTTAAGATCTTATACATCTTTTTTCTACAGGGAAGATATTTTGAAGCTATAATTTTTTATCAAATGACTATTAGTTTATTTTAACCATAAGTGCATTTTGTAAAATAATACTAATGAGGGAGCCTTCTTTTTTCCTAACTAAATTCTTCCCAATGAAATCTAACTGCACTATTCATTTAGAAATTTGATAATGCTCTCTTGTGTGAGTTTTAGGAATATTTGAAAGCCCATTGCATATAAATTATATCATGGAAAAGCTGTATAAATATTCTATTATGGCACATGCTGTTCTGAGGATCTGTCAGGATTTCCTTTAGACACTCCATCTTGAGTGGTATATAAATCAGATGTAAAAATTCATGTTGGACTGAAACTCAGCACAGAAAACCTCCTCCAGACGCAAACGCTTTCTTCAAAATGTGGTTTGAATTATGTTGGTCATTTTTAGGTTATAGAAGTACAGAAAATGTATTTGTGGTTTCGAAGGAAAGAGGTTTTTCCATTTTCATAACTCATTAGGAAACTTTACAGGCCTTCAGACCATTTTGTGGTTCAGTTTTTCTCAGCTTTTTGTTCCACCAAAGCAATATTAAAACCTGAGTGGTGTCTGCTATGAACTGATGATTACTGTTCTGAATACAAAGGTGTACATGAATATATATATTCATGGGAAACCATGGCTAGAGTGCATGATTAAGCCAGGCCTATCAGCTGCCCCCTGTTTACTCTGGGTATTCTGGTAGCAAGTGAAATGTATCCCACAAATATCTTCTGAATGTACTGCTTGACATTTTGAAGCTAGATTTTTAACTCGTAGAAACACATACTGAGTTTAAAACTGCTTCTTTGGCCAAACATTTTTACATTTCTTAAATTTTCCTTGCTCTAACAGTGCCTGGCAAAAAATACATAGCTTTTTTTTTTTTTTTTTTTTTTTTGTGCAGAGGTTAGTTTGAATTTCATTGAATTGTTATTTTTCCCTTGTAGGTAATGTTACTAAGTATTATCACAAACATCTAATTTTTATTTTATCATATACAGAGGTTATAATCATGTTTTCTCTTTAATAATATAAATTACAGCTTAAAAAAGTTTAGTTTGAAATTAGAAACTTGGAATAGCTTACAACATAGACTATGCCTCTTTCAAATGACATAAACATAAAATTGAAAGTGTGTTTTTTTTATATATTTGAATTGCTTTACCCTACATTAGCTTAATTCATGAATCCAATAGATCAACCAGTCTAGTAGTTACTACTTAATACTTTATCTATTAAAACATAAAATTATTAATATCTTCTCAAAGTAATTTCTGTAAGTTTCTATTTAGCACTTGGATTCTGAGTGTTTTCAGTCTTTATAAAGTTTTCTCTTCATCATATTAAAATGTTTCTGGTGAAGTTATTAAATTATTTGTTTAGGGATACTTAGGACTGTCACTCTAAGAATAATCAAATGTTTGCCTGCTGCTAGAAGAGCAAGGGAGCCTGTTTCCTTGGGATGTGGAGAAGAGCAGACAGGGATTGAAGTGTTCCTGAGTGTTTTAGCTGCTGACCTACTGTCATGGAAATTAGCCAGCTCTGTACTACAGAATGAGCTGAAGGCTACTTCTATATTTCGACATTAACAGACAAGCTGGGTTACTAATGAGGGGTCGTGTCCCAAAACTCCCATCAATATAGCTGATATCCTTCTTTCTATCTGGGTCATTTTTTTTATTATTATTCTGCTCCACTTACTTTTACTAAATTATACTAATTTGTGTTCCATAATGTTAACTTGATATATAATCATGAAGTTTTATGTGCAATGTATACTTCACTCACAGTTGTCTTATTAGTTCACAATTAGTTTTTGTTATGATTTAACATGCTATAGGTTACTCCAAATGTCTTTATATAACCCACTAAGCAATTAAAATCTTCACTGCAGCTACTGAAAAATCTACAAACTTCTGAGCACCAGGTGCATGTTTAAATACAATTTTATATACATTAAGTATGTTTCAGGGTGAAGTATGGGCATATGAGAAACATTACAAATAAATGTACTCTAAATAAAATAATTTCATAAATGAACCTTCTATAACTCAGGTTTTGAAATCAAAGCAAATAGGATACACTCCACCCACTACTGTATTACATATGAATTTTCCTTAATTAAGAATATGAGAATGCTATTGTTTAAGAAGTATTGACCTGTTAAATGTGACACACAATTACTTTTATGAACAAGAAACACATTTTTAGATTTGTTATTTCTTGTAACATCCAAAATAACAACATTTTGTAAACATTAAAGTATATAAAACATGTGCTCACCTTGATTTTACCTTTAAGCAGCCTTTTATTTGTCTACTAGGAGCTTCTTCCAATGGCTTTGCAGGCTCTGGATCTTTCTTTTTCTTTTGACAAACAAATATATAATTTGTGCCATTATTATTTGACCAAAATGTACCAGCAGAAGTTTCATAGCGTATACAAAACTCCACTTTACCGCCATCTTTTTGATAAGGTGGAACCAATGAAATCTTAAAAGAGAACTGGTCAGTTTCACCATCACATGAATTAGGAACATATTCTGCTAAAATGTCATAATGTGTCTGCCAGTCATCCAAAGACATGCGCACATACACTAACTTCTCAAAAGAAATGTTCAGAACTCGAATAATGCCCTTCACACTTGTTGACCCAGGAAGGTGTTCAGTAGACTCCAGCACTGCTTTCTGGACTTGAAGTTGTTCCATAAGCTTTTCTTTTGAAGAAGGCAAGTCAAATAGTGGAGATAAAACATATTCATCTGCGTGGAAAACATCCCCACTTAAGTCAAAATCAGTTGAAACACTTGGTAATTCCCAGCAATCAAATTCTTTAACTGACACAAGACTGAATCCAAGGCTGTCAGCAAAAGAAACTCTCCGGGAAGCTGAGGTTGGAGTATCCAGATACAGGTCTTCAGAAGATCCTGACCCCCGTCTGCTTGGCTGAGGGGAGAAGCCAGGCTTGAAGGTCGCTTTAACTTCTTCATCCTCACACACAGAATCAGACAGATTAGGAACTTCTAAAAAGTTATCTTTGCTAATCTGACTAGGTACTCCAGCAGGCTCCATTGGTCTCTCTGATTTATCAAATAAGAGTAAACTGTACAGCTGGGAGAGGCTGATATCTGAGATACTGAGGCTTAAAATAAGTGTAAGGTTACAGTTGACATTGCAAAAGAAGTCAGCCCTATAAATAGGTCCAAATGGCTTGTAAGCTATGCTAGCCTGCCTCCAAGGCCTTTCATATGATAGCCTTCAAGCTACTCTGGCCGGGATGTTCCAGATCTCACTTTTTATGTTTAAAATTGCATGTGTGGATGAGCTCAGTTCTGAAGAGATGTTAAACATTATTTTTGTCATTAGAGAATATTAAAACTAAGGATAAAAATGCTGCTTTATCTAATTGATATAAGCATATAAATGAAATAAAAGCAGGGAAATAATGAATATGTACTGTGAGGAAAGTCAGTCCATGAAGTAGGCAAGTTTGGACAGTGGAATGTATGAACATCTGTGACTTGCAGAGATCTACAGTTTGCTAAAAATCATAACTAGTAGTTTCTGAGGTTTACCATCTCAAACTTTGAGTGTAAAGGGGTCAAGTACAGGTGCTGAAAATAAGTAAAATGAAAAATGCAAAAAAATGTAAATACTCATATGCCCTAGCACAGAAATCCACCAGCAGGAAATCTGTCCTAGTGATATGATGGGGAAATGTGTACAATAAATATAAGTGTGTGCTTGTCACCTCATAGTTTATTTTCTAAAGTCTCTACACAATATTCAAAAGGCTGGCAGGAAGGAAGTGGGTTAATACTGCTACATACTAAAATTGAATCCTTACAGTCATTAAAAAACAAATTAAACAGCTGAGTAGAAAAAGGAAAGGAAAACAAACGTGCACAGGTGTGGGAGGCGAATTCCTGGAAAGCTACAAAAGAAATTTTCAGTGGTTTTAGTACTCATCATGGAGACTGAAATAGCTTTTGAAATGGTAAATACAATGAGCATGGCACCTTTAAAATATCTATAATTTGAACTCAATTAAACTATAAAACATACAGTGAAAGAGGTGACTGTTTTTCAACATCAGAAGCTGCAATGGCAGCCTGTCTTTCAAACAATGACTTCATAAATGTTGTTATTATACAACTTGAATTGCACAAATTCTGTGAATGAGTGTTTACTCTCCAAAGGTGGAAACGGATGGAACTTAGAACAGGAGAAAATGAAAATATTTATGTTAGATCTCATTTACATAGCTAGTATATGTATGGTATGTGCCACATGAATCGTTTCAGAGTAGCAAATGGATATAATTGTAAATTGGAGGGTTAAAGATAAGCATTTTAAAGATACATTAAGTGCCATTTAGGTCATATGAAGAAAATATTAGTACTTTTGTTTATTGACATGTGCAACACAGAGAATATAGTCCATAAAATTGGCTTTATAAAATGGATGCACGTTTTGAAAATAGTCTTGTTTACTTGATGTGGATACTTTTGTTTTGACTGCTCATTTTCAATAAAGAGCATTCCCTTGGTTTGTGGTAGCTACCACCATTTAGAGTTGACAAGCTTTACATAACTGGGATCTGGCACGTCTCTTTGGACAGTACTTTGCTAACACACAGTGACCTCATCTTTCTAATCTCTTCTTACTTATCAAACCTCCCACGCCTTCTTTCTTTTTTAAAAAAGATGTTTTGTTACTCCTTCCTGAATTCTTTCCAGCTTTTTGTTCCTCTGTTAGTGAGCGGTCCCTAGTTGAAGTGTCTATGAAGCTTATAATAAAACAAAACTAAACCCCACAAAACCCCTAACCGTACCCTTCATGACTTGATATTTGTGTCCAGTTAAAATTCAGAATCATTTGCTTCATTTTTATACAACAGAACAATATCCCATTTTCGAACATCCATAGTGCTCAACTTTAATATGCTATCCCGGCACTCAGCTGCTCAGATAAAGTAATTTTAGCACAAGGAGAGCATTTATTTGAAAGCTAAGCTTTACACTTTTATTCCTCTACCCTCTTTGTATTAACAAAACATTTCAGGGTACCTTTTTCTCACATAAAGTAAAAAGATCATCCGGGAGCCAAATAAATAGAATCTAGGTGGCACACTCAAGTAAGATAATCCCAAGAGTCTATTTATAAGGCTCTATTTATAAACTGCAAATCAGGATAAGTCACATGGCTAGTATACCAAACTCAGATCAGTTGCATAATAGCTATTCCCATTTGTTAAGGTAATAAAAGAGACATGAGTATAAGAACTTAAAAGCAGAAAGTGCCATGAGGTATTTACTGGATAGAAACCCACTCAAGGAACAAAGCTAACTGAAATAATCCTGCTAGGAGTAGTACAGAGTCGTAAGCACACTGGATACATTTTGGGTTTGACCAGACATCCTGCAAGGTTTACTAATGCCTAAGAAAGCATGGAGGCTAGTGATTCCTTCAGAGTCTGTTTCCTGGAGGCAGAGACAAGGTGAAAATTATTAAAAGCACAGTGAAATTAGTGAAGATACCAGAAATGAAACATATATATATTTACTATATACTTATCAAAATCTCTGTTAGAGATATTCTTATTGTAGCTCAGATGCACTATCAGATGTAAGATTTCCCTGGATGAAGTTATTCTCCAGGGAGTTTAGCACACAGGCCTGCTTTAGTTGAGTGATGGTCTGATCTGTTGACCTTAGAGTTGTGGAGTTGTATTCTACTCCTGGAAACAATTGAAACCAACATTGCTCTTGAAGTATATGCTCTTTTTGATACAGTCCCTATAAAATACTTTGCTAATATATATACTACAAGTATATATTAGCAATTCAGGTACATGTAGCAATGATTTAGGCTTGCCTTTTACATAGGAAAACAGATTGAGGACAATGACTATCCCATCATTTAGTAACAGAGCTCAGAGTTGAAGAGAGTGCTTGGTTTCAGCCCTTGCACTCCACATTCTACCACATACATACACTCTCTTGCTTTAGAATCATGATTAGCAAATTAACCAGTCTTTGAGGATTGTCATTAAAATCCATTTGTTCTAGATTTCATTTATTTTTAATAATTAACTTTTGTGAACTTTACCTTTTTTCCCATTTGATGAAAGATCTCTGGGGTGTCCAAATAATTTTTCTTTATGACATTGTCTCTCAACTTTCAACCCATGTGCTCTACTTGAATACAATATTTCAGACTATACGTTTTCACTCATAGAAACCACTGTTTGTGAATGACAGAATTACATTCAAAACAAAATTAAAAAGAATCAGAATTTCCTTAATTCTAATCTTGTCAAACGATTTTAATGGACGCTATTGCAAACAAAGATTTAGAGGCAATTTTTTTTCCCCAACACATCTATCAGTGATAAACAATCTGCCAATAAACTGTGAACATAGAAGTCAGCATAAAGTAGAAAGTTTATAGAGATAAAACTAAAATTTATAGACATGGCATTCACTCCTTGGATAATTGAATGGTGTAGCATTGAGGAATGATCTTGCTAGAGAAAAGAGCTTTGTCACCAAAAGCAGCATCTCAATTCTTTTCATTCATATGGCCAAAGCTGGTGCAGTACTCAAATATCACAACCTTCTTTTACATGAACTACACACTCTGCATTATAATAAATTAGTCAGTTAAAAAAAAGAATGTGAATATAGAGCTCTGAGGGTATGTAGCAAGAGAGTATTGGGTTAAATATTTCATTTTGCATATAATAAAACTGAAACTAGAAATTCTCGTGTCATGCTGTCGGCAATTCTGCATTATCTATAAAAGAAAAATAAACCTACCTAAAGACAGATATTACTGATAATGTATATAGCCATTTAGAACTTGACCAATAAAATGCTTATGATGTAATTTGATATTTAGAATGACAGTATTAGGATTAAATATACCACATGCTTAAGTTATATTTGCAAGAAATATCTATGTTTGCAGTTATATTTAGAAGAAATAATATGATTTTGGTGGCTTGAAAAGGGTCCAAATATGTACAGTCTCAAAAAAAAAAAAGAAAATATGTGCAAATGTGAGTCATTTATCCTGAAAGATATTTATTTCTTAATAAAACATATTAACTCCCTGTTCTAGATCAGACATTGTGTTTGCAGTAAGTTTACAAAGGAGGTCGAAAATCTAAGATTTGTTCTCAACCACCTAACACCTGTGACCCACCACGTAGCATTCACTACTTTGTGTCAGTCAGTAGTGCACCTTGAAAAAAAATCATTATAAAAGTGACTTCAAGGACTCTGTACACACTCTCCTATCTTCATGTACAAATTAGACTGGTATTTTAGGCAGGACTTTGAAATAGCTTATTAGAATTATTTGTTCTCATTTCAAAAGGTTTATACTTCATGTCCTGCAGAATATTGACTCTTGTGGTTTCTATTTATTTTATTAATTTGGTTAACTATTAATTTATGTGGGATCTAGTTTTAAAATGCAAACCAGTGATGCTAATTTTTCATTCCACACTGCCACTCAAGTGAAAGTACAAGAAATGCGTAAGAATCTATGACAGTGCAGTCTCTTTGTATAATACAGTCTAGAATTTTTGACTGCCAAAATTATGGAAAAAGGAAAACCTAATATGCCTTTTTCTCTTTTTAGTGTAAATTTTACTCATACCTGACATGTTTGATGACCAAGAATCTGAAAGAAGATAGTCCAGAAATTTAGTGTCAAAACAAGTGCTACTGCTCTAAGAAAAGAAAATATATATCACTAAACGAGCTCCAAATGACATTCTGTTATACTCAGAGATAAGAGTCTCTGTGATAAGGAAACCCTGAAGAAGAGAAATCAGAAAGGATGTACAAGCCAGAGTAGATGGAGAACATGAACACACAGAGAGAGAGAGGGAGAGAGAGACACAGAGAGAGACAGAGAGACAGAGAGACAGAGGACGGGAGGGGGGACAAGTCCCTGTTAATCAACATCATCTAAAACTTGTGTGAACTCATGAACTCAGAGCTCAAAAGGACTGGAACACCAAGCACTGAGCCTGCACAGGACTACACCAGGTGTTTTGCTTATATATTATATATTCCAGCTCAGTGTGTTCATGGGTGAAGGAGTAGGCTTCTGCTTCTTGTACTTCCCCTTGGCCTCTTTCCCTGATTTTTAATTTCATTGTGTTTGCTTTTGTTTTATCTTATTATAGTATACTATAATATATGTTACATTATATCATATTGTATTATTATCTCTTAGAAGTCTGTTGGTTTTTTCTAATGATAGACAGAAAGCTAGATGACCCAAATAGGAGGGGAGGTGGAGAGGAAGAAAGATGAGCGGAGGAAGGGGGGATTCCTTCCGGATATATTAAGTGAGAAAAAATACTTTCAACTAAAGACTCAGGAGGTAAATAATTCCTATATCTCCAGAAGTCTCTGAAATATAAATGATTCAAGAAAGCCTTTCACTCTATGCCTATATGAACAGCAAGGCTGCTAAGGAAGTGAGACCCTCATTTTTTGGGCTCCTATACAGTGTGCTCCATGGTTCCTACTTTTGTATACTGTTCCCCATATTAGATGGGGTTTTGATGTAACATCTGTGTTGGAGTTGCCCACGTTCCCTTAGGTAACTCCAATAAACATATGGTTTCAAACACACACACACACACACACACACACACACACACACATACCACATAAATTCTGCTGTTGCTGTTCTGTACTTTTGTGACATTATTCTAGAAAAGTTTCCTGAGAAAAACTGTTGTGTTGTTTTGTTAACAGTTGTTTTGATAGGGCTTTTCATAATATGCACATTGATTACTTCATGAGTAGATAGACGTATTGTTTGGCTGATATATTTATATATATATATATTTGCATGTAATATATAGTATATATATGTAGTATATATATGTGTGTGGCAAAAATTATGAATAATTCTTATAATTCTATTAATAGTAGCATTTATTGATACTTCTATAATATAGAAAAATCAATGCTCTTAGGATCCTAAAATAAGTTTTAATTAATTAATTAATTAATTAATACTACATACCTGGTATATTAATTTTTTAATTCTAAGTGTATATATGCTTAGTATATGTGGCAAGTCTCTATCTCCTTAACTATGTTGGGTTCTAAAACTATGTGCTCGGCATGGTGGTGTAATTCTGCCAGACAATTTGTAGTCTTGTATTGCAGTATATTATCAAGTAAATGCAGGAGACTAGTAAATTTAAGGCTAGCCTTGGCTACAGTGAAAGCTTGTCTCAAAAACTAGGAAACAAATGAAACAATAAAAAACAGATCTCTAGAAATCTCTGTTCTTGCTTTGGGCCACATATCTTTAAGTAGTGCACAGAGGAGTCTAGGCTACTAGTGACCTTCTGTGATCTCCAAGGAATAGTGGAAGAAGGGAAGAACTCTTTTATTTCATAATCATGCCATAGTATTTTATTCATTTTCATTTTACTGTCACAATTATGAATGCTAGAAGATTGTGACTATTTTCCTCGTTCATTGATGGCATTGAGTTAAAAAGGGCTGGAAATCATAAAGCTACTTAATACAGAAGTAAATAAACTGAAGTCAAGATTATTGTAACAGCTTACATAATTAAAAACATAAGAAAACACATTTTTTCAATATGTTGTAAGGTACTAAGATCAAGATGTGCTACTTATATTTTTAAAGGATACTGTGCTATTTGACTTAATAAAGGTAAAATATTCAACAGTAACTGAGAGAATCTTCAAAAGTTTCAATGATTTATACATGCAGTGATTCATGTTCTCTGAGTGGTAATGAAACTTGAGATTGCTCCAAAACTTTAATGAATGAACTGGGTTTATCATGTAAGTTAGCCATCCTAATTGTATTGAAAGCCATAAGTATTGCTAATATTACCTAATTATCTGGAATATTTAATATATTTGTTTTCCAGCAGATAATATGTAACCTGTTATTGTAGTGTATTATCAACCAGATCCACGGATATAAAATTAAGGAGTTTAAAATCATCTGTAATGATATGTTAAATTTGTACATATCTATATTTTATTCTGTTACAAAGTACAGAATTTTAATCTCAGATTTCTGAAATACCAAATTCTATATATGATGATGATGATGATGATGATTAGCTACAAAAGAGCACTTATTAATTAAAAGAAATTAATCTGATAAGTTAATGTAAAAAAAAGTAGTCTTCTTTGGGCCATGTAATGATACTATTCAGCACAAACTGAATAAGTATTATGTAAAAAAACCATCTTTTCTATGTAAATATTAAAAATACATGATAGTGTTTATATGAATGCATATATGCATTCTATGTAGCTAATCTGAATATTTGGGAGAGAAATAAATAGAACTTGCTTCATTTTTCACAATATTCTTTCTCCCACAGTGGCTAGATATATTTAGCATTACTCTAAATTTTACAGTAGCAAATCAGCTTTCACCAATGGAAGTCAACTCTCTTTGGATTATTTTAGGTGTTTTCTAAAAACAGGAGAATTTTTAAAAAGAAAATCATGCAGATATAATCTCTTGTTTACACAAGTGACTCAGTCATATGTATAGACAATACCTGTGCATATATAATAATATAGCATTTGGCTGGAACATAAAAAGTGAAGATATATGCTCTTCAGGTAGAGTCGTCATGAAAGTTTAAAAGATTTCTTCACAGATGGAAATGACTGATGACAGAGTCTGTCAAATCATGTGGTAGCACCCAATGTTATACAGCATGAGAAGACATAAAATTATACTTTATAATGAAAGTTGCTTAGAGATCACTTAGTTCAGAACCCATTTTGGGAAGATATTCCACTCTTGAGACATCTTACTAAGACACCTCTGTGCTCAGTGTACATTTGTCCAGTGACAGTTGACAACAGGTCCTCTTTTTAATTCAGCTCACTTATTTCTTTACAAATGAATAAAAATATCTTGTTTATTGTTTTTGCCACACTGTAACTTACATTGTTTATATTTTAATTTTTAAAGGAACAATTTGATATCCTTGAATAACTAATTGTATGAACCAACATCTTTATAATAAGTCATTTTATCAGCTGACATATTATCTTGTACTAATTATTTAGTTTAACATGGTCATTATGAACTTAGTTCTATAACTCTAAGAAGTTCAAGTAATTTATCACTAACAATACAGATAGCAATTTGTTCAATGCAACTTACCATTATTTTGATATTGATCATTGGGAAATACTGAAAATATTGTTTTGATGATTTTTTTGCAGTTAAAAAAGAATCAAATTCTAGTATATATATTTCTTTCTGTATTACTATTCAAGAGATTAGTTCCTTCTTGGTGCATAATATTTTACTTTATGCAGCAGTGATAAGTAAGTAGTTCTCTGTTCTAGTCGTACTTTGCTAGGATTGAAACACTAAAGATCATTCTGCTCAGGGCATATTTTGATGTGGTGGTTGTACACAGGTGATAATCAGGCTTCACTTCCTTGCACGTAGCAGAATAATCAGCCCATTATTACAACTGGTGGATCCTGGGAGGGGAAGTAAGGCAGGAAGACAAGGAGTGGGAGAGAGCACAGGCAGTGCTGAGCTGAGTGAGAATAGACTCTCAGGAGGCTGGTTCAGTGAGACAGCTTGTTTAATGGGATAAACAGGGACTTCGTAAATCTTCGGGGGATGAGCAGGCCTTTCAGGTGAGTGGACATTATTGGCAGGGACCAGGGTGCTCGGACTGCCTCAATGCATAATGAGGACTTTCAGGTGCTGTCAGATATGGCATTGTAAGGGAGAGGAAGTTTAACTTGGCTACTGGACTACTTGACCTCCTGCTTTGGGATAAACATGGGGGCATGGGAATATGTGCAATAGGGCACATAGACCTGGTGTAGAGAGGGAGAGAGCGATCGTACTCCTGGTGATCTCAGAATGAGATTTCCTTGAGTTTGAACAAGCCTTGACCCCAGTCTTGACCTAGGCATGCTCTCTTTGGTCCTACAGCTCCCTAGACCACACCCAGGTATATAAATTTTCATTAGGTTTTTCTAAGAAATGGTTTCACTGTGACACAGGAATGTATATATCCAATGCTAGAGGCAATTACCAGTTTTCTGAAGAAGGTCAAACTTACACCCCCACCAAACAGAAATGTATGAAAGATGTGGCTACCACATGTGCTCTCAGCACTTAATGATGTGCTCTTTCTTTGGAGATTTCAATGATTATCTTTGAAATGGATATTTATTGAGACAATAATAGACAGGCATGGAGATGAATCTTTTATCACAAACACATGCTTCTCTGTATATGTACACTCTTCTCTCCTCATATGACTTACTTTCCACTGTGGTACCTTTTGATGAACAGATTTATTTTAAATACAGCCCATTTTCACAGCTTTTCAGCATATTTTAATTTTCTTTTAGTATGTAAACCTACAGTTAATCTGGAGTTAATGTTCACAGAACCTAGTGTGGATACCTGGAAGTGCTTGCTGATGGGGTCCTGATATAGCTGTCTCCTGAGAGGCTCTGCCAGAGCCTGACAAATACAAAGGTAGATGCTCACAGCCAACCATTAGACTGAGTGCAGGGTCTCCCATGGAGAAGTTGGAGAAAGGACTGCAGGAGCTGAGGGGGTTTGCAGCCCTATGGAGGGAGCAATAGTGTCAACCAGCCAGACCGCAGAGCTCCAGACAACTAGACCATCATCCAGCATCATATGTGGCAGAGGATAACCTTGTTGGACATCAGTGGGAGAGAGGCCATTGGGTCTGAGAGTGCTGGATGCCCCAGAGTAGGGGAATACCAGGGCAAGAAGACAGGAGTGCATGGATAGGTGGATAGGGGAACACCCTATAGAGGCAGGGATTGGGGGGAATGAGGTAGGGGTTTTCCAAAGGGAAGAAATGGTAAGGGGAAAACATTTGAAATGTAAATAAAGAAAATATCCAATAAAAAAAAAACTACACAAAAAAGAAGAAAGAGAATGAAGATTTATTTTTGTGGTATAAAGCTATTGAATCAACCCAGAATTATTTGTTGAAAAGTTTATTTTCAGTAACACTCTGCTGCCCACCCTCCTTTGAGTAAAAACTCATTTCCATGATTGTTTGGATCCATTTCTCAAATTTGGACAGTTGTTTTATGTCTTAGTCTGTTTTATTGCTATGAAGAGACACTATGACCAGGACAACTCTCACAAAAATAAAGTATTTTACTTTGGACTTGTTTACACTTCCAGAGGCTTAGTCCATTGTAATCATGGCAAGGATCATGGCAGAAGGCAGGAGTGATGCTAGAAAAGCAGATGAGAGCTACATCCTTATGAATAAGCAAAGAGGAAGAGTTAGACTTAACATGAGCTTTTGAAGCCTCAAAGCCTATCCAAGTGACACACTTCCTCCAACAAGGCCACACATTCTAATCCTGTCATGGAGTTCCAAGTCCTGATGACTAAGAATCCAAATATATGAGCTAATGGTGACCATTCATATTCAAATCATTACATTATATTGCAATGTTTTTCTTAAATATAAAACTCCAATTATGGGGGATTTTGATATATTCATATCCTGTCAGGAATTTCTCAAGCATATCCTTCAATTATCTTTGGCCCTTTACAATTCCATTTAAATTTTAGAATTATCCTATCATTAAAAAAAACTACTACTGGCCAGGCAGTGGTGGTGCACGCCTTTAATCCCAATACTTGGGAGGCAGAGACAGGAGGATTTCTGAGTTCGAGGCCAACCTGGTGTGCATGCAGAGTGAGTTCCAGGACAGCCAGGGCTATACAGAGAAACCCTGTCTCGAAAAACAAAAAACAAAACAAAACTACAACAACAACAAGAAAATCCACAAAACTACTACTAAGATTCAGTTCTGAGTGCTTGCAATTTTGAAAGAATTTGATGAGAATCTTCTCTTCATAAAAATCAGCTTGTTTGTGCACCCTGCTTCCAAACCTGCAAATATTACATATCTCTATATATTCTAGCTTATAATTGGTTGTTTCCAATAACAATTTGTAGTTTACAATGTAAGATACTCAATGTACTGTTAGATTAATTGCTCGCTACTTAATATAACTAGTGTTAGGGAGCATGTAAACAAAGCTTGCTTCATTTTAGTTTGGTTTTCATTATATTTTATTAATCTTATAAAAAGTTGGCTTCCCTGGAGTGTAACTTGTTGAATTCCTTGTATATATTGGATATTAGCTCTCTATCGGATGTTGGATTAGTAAAGATCATTTCCAAATCTGTTAAGTGCCATATTGTCCTATTGACAGTGTCCTTTGCCTTACAGGTGCTTTAAATTTTGTGAGGTCCCATTTGTCTATTGTTGATCTTAGAACATAAGCCATTGGTGTTTTGTTCAGGAAATTTTCCTCTGTGTCCATGTGCTTGAGGCTCTTCCCCACTTTCTCTTCTATTAGTTTCAGTGTATCTGGTTTTATGTGGAGGGTCTTGATCCACTTGGACTTGAGCTTTTTAGGAGGAGATAAGAATGTATCAATTTGTATTCTTCTGTATGTTGATCACCAGTTGAACCAGCACCATTTGTTAAAAATGTCTTTTTTCCACTGAATGGTTTAGCTCCTTTGTCAAAGATCAAGTGACCATAGGTATGTGGGTTCATGTCTCAGTCTTCAGTTCTATTCCATTGATCTTCCTGCCTGTCTCTGTACCAACACCATGCAGTTTTTAATCACTGTTGTTTTGTAGGGTACGGAGCTAAACAAAGAATTCTCAACTGAGGAACCTTGAATGTCTAAGAAGCACCTAAAGAAATGTTGAACATCCTTAGTCATCAAGGAAATGCAAATCAAAATAACTCTGAGATTCCACCTCACACCAGGCAGAATGGCTAAGATAAAACACTCAGATGACAGCAGATGTGAGGATGTTGAGAAAGAGGAACAATCCTCCAGTGTTGGTGGGATTGCAAGCTGGTACAACCACTCTGGAAATCAGTCTATTGGTTCCTCAGAAAATTGGACATACTATTACCTGAGGGCCCATATATATCATTCTTGGGCATATACCCAAAAGATGCTCTAATATATAACAAGGACACATACTCCACTATGTTCATAGCAGCCTTATTTATAATAGGCAGGAGCTGGAAAGAACCCAGATATCCCTCAAGAGAGGAATGGATACAGAAAATGTGGTACATTTACACAATGGAGTGCTACTCAGCTACTAAAACCAATGAATTCATGAAATTCTTAGGCAAATGGATGGAACTAGAAAATATCATCATGAGTGAGTTAGCTCAATCACAAAAGAATATATATGGTATGTACTGATTAGTGGATATTATCCCAAAAGCTCAGAATACCCAAGATACAATTCACAGACTGCATGAAGCTCAAGAAAAAGGAAGACCAAAGTGTGGTTGCTTCAGTCTTTCTTAGAAGAAGGAACAAAATACACATGGGAGGAAATACAGAGACAACATGTGGAGCAGAGACTGAAGGAAAGGCCATCCAGAGACTGCCCCACTTGGGAATCCATCTTATATACAGTCACCAAATGAAGACACTATTGTGGATGCCAAGAAGTGCATGCTGACAGGAGCCTGATATAGTTGTCTCCTGAGAGGTACTGCCAAAGCCTGACAAACACAGAGGCAGATGCCGACAGCCAACCATTGGACTGAACACAGGGTTCCCAATGGAGGAGTTAGAGACAGGACTGAAGGAGCTGAAGGGGTTTGCAACTCATAAGAAGAACAACAATATCAACCAATCAGACCCCCAGAGCTCCCAGGGACTAAACCACCAACAAAAAAGTATACACATGGAGGGACTCATGGCTCCAGATGCACATGTAGCAGAGGACAGCCTTGTCTGGCATCAATGGGAGAAGATGCCCTTGGTCCTGTGAAGGCTAGGTGCCCCAGTGTAGGGGAATGCCGAGGAGGGGAGGCATGATTGGATGAGTAGCTGGGGGAACAGCATCACTGAAGCAGAGGGAGGGGTGATGGGATAGGGATTTTGGGGGCAGGAACTGGGAAAGGGGATAACATTTGAAATATCAGTAAAGAAAATATCCAATAAACAAAAATGGATGGGGCTTCCTATATCTCTTGACTCAACAGTTCTTCCCCAATCTATGTTTTCGATGTGTGATGTCACACTGACTTATGTTAATATTGACAGTTTGCTTGTTAGTTTTTCATCTTTATCTTTTAAGTTTGCTCTTTATTGCTTAGGAAAAGCATTTTAGCAAGCATTTACTATTATTTTCTGATTGGTATGTTGTGGTTCTGTCAAAAGATTAAAGATACTTTTTTTTCTTTTTAAAATATGGTGTTTATCTTAAGGCAGGTATCTACATACAGACATTTTCATTTTTATTACTTTCTGTTACATTGAAAAGTAAATTCAAATTGGCCCTTTAGATGTTCAACAGAAAAGCAAGACTATAAACTTTTAGACAGAAATAGGCATGGATTTCTATGTCCTTCAATTTATAGGGTTTTCATAGTTATAAAATTCAAACCACAAATGACCAAAGCAAAAAAAGGTATGTCATCAAAATTTAAAGCTGTCATGGTATATAGAATACTGTAAAAGAAAGTCAAATACAATTTACAGAACAAGAGATTGTAACTGTATTACATGTCTGACTTACAATCTATAAAAAAACCTAGGAGTCCTCAATCAAAAGACATATAGCTCAATGGAAAATATATATTTAACCAAACATTTTTGAGAGGAAAATCTGTATATTAGTTATAAACACAAATATGTATTTGATCTCTTAATAATTTAGGAGATGTGAATAAAAAAGATAAAAATTCTTGCATTTCTCACCCATAGTAATGCCTAAAATAACAAACAATAACAAATGTTTTTGATGTTGGAAAATCAGAACATGGACATGGAAAGTCAGAATTCAGAGGCAGGTAGAACACACAAAAGCCAGACTGGACTGCAAAGTAAGTTTCAAGGCAACCAAAACTACACAGTAAGACCTTACTTCAAAACAAAATTCGTGCCTGATAAATTTTATCTTTTTCAGCTATATTAACAGGTTAATAAGTCCCCCACAGATATGGTATCACAACAGAAAAATATGTTTGAATAAATATGCCAGTTCTTCCCCACTTGGCATTTGTGTAAATTAAAGTTACAAAGTTATATCATTTTAATTATTTTTTAGTTAAAAGTATTTTGAGCATGTTTCTCTCCCTTAACTCCCTCCAGATCGTACCACCTATCCACTTATCTTCATGCCCCCTGTCTGCTGATTTCCTATGGGTTGTCAGTAAAACTAAGCTTGATCTCCATTAGTGTTTCTGAAAAGGATATGATATTTCTTAGTCAAGTTATTTCTGAATACTTTCATTGTTTGGGAAGATTCAAACTCCCAGTCAATGTGTCAGGCTAATCCAAGAGATTGAGTAGCAAGAGCAATGGCTTCATGGTTAAGCAATGAGTAGAAAGATACAATGTAATGCCAAGAAGAAGGTCATTATTTATACATGTTTACATGGAAGCACAATTTTAAAACACTAATGTGTATCTGTAGAACAATAAGTATCTCTAGTTAGCCACTCCTTTAAAATAACTAAACAAATAAATGAAAAATAAAGGTACACATAGCAAATACAGAGAGAGAAAGTACTCAGATGCCACCCCATCTAGTTAGCAAAAGGACGGCATCAACCTCATAGCTAACACATGTTAGCCATCGTCTGATCCATACACATTCTTATACAAAAATTCCATTAAATGAAAATCCACTGTGAATGGAAGCTTATTATTAAAAGACCCTTCTAGTCAAGACAATTCTTTTCAAACTCTGGTTCTTACATAGGACACCACCCTTGTGACCTTGAGCAGCTGAGTTGTTAAAAGGATTGTCATTTTCTTTAAGTAGGTGAGAAACACAAATGATGACAGTACTTCTATGAATAACAGCACAGAAAATCTAAGCAAAGTAGCTAACTCTCTTAGTTAGGGTTTTACTGCTGTGAACAGACACAATGATCAAGAAAACTATTCTAAGGGCAATATTTAATTGGGCCTGGCTTACAGGTTCAGAGATTCAGTCAATTATCACCAAGGTAGGAAGCATGGCAGCATCTAGGAAGGTATGAGGCAGGAAGACCTGAGAGTTCAACATCTTCATCTGAAGGCTGCTAGCAGAATACTGGCTTCCAGGCAGTTAGGATGAGGGTCTTAAAGACCACAGCCACAGTGATACACCTACTCCAACAGGGCCAGACTTTCTAATACTGCCACTTCCTGGGCCGAGCATATAGCAACCATCACACTAAAACACCACAAATGCCGAATTAGTAGGAGAGTATACCAAAGTTAATGATGTGGTCAATTAATGCCTTAAACTTGTATAAAACATCACATCGTCAAATATCCATTACATGGTATTGCTTTCACAGCATTTCCCTCCTGCAATTTCTGTGTGCAGTTTTGTTTTAAAGGATGGTAATTTATAGTGCTCTATTTACACTTGAACAAATAAAGGGACATCATTTTCAAGAATCACTTTCCAATCTATAAGCTGTATTCTAATGTAGTCAACCAATTCTAACATTTCAGTTCCTACCAAAAAAAAAAAAAAAAAAAAAAAAAAAAAGCCACCAGATCACCCTGAAGAAGTCAACTAGTTTCCTACCTCCCATCAAAACAACTCTATAAACATAAGTACTGCCCAGTCATCTGAAAAGCAAAGAGCTTCAGGAAACAACTTTCCAATGCTCTCCTTTTGACATTTCTGGAATATAAATTTATTTTATTTGATAATTCCCTCTGAAAGGTTAAACATAAACTTTCTTAACACAGCTCCCTCAGAATGAGTATGTGATTTTTACATATGTTCTCTCATTATAACAAAATCTCATTTTATAAAATAGTTGATCTCCAAGGTCCTGTTTAATTTTGTAATTCTGACTCTGTGCCCCACAAACTTTATTACACGGTTACTAAACCTGTGCTTGAAATTGTGCCTATTTTTTCAATACGAATGTATTGAATACATTTTGGCACAGACAGTATTGTTCATTTCCCAAACCTCTGCTTTAGGAGATTTTAGAATACATTTTGATACTCTTATGAAAAGTGTCACTTGTTAAAGAGGTGACTGTAAAATCTCCCTGGCATGAGGAGACTATAGTCTATTACAGGAAAAGCAGTGCAATGTCTATAACTCTTGCTTGGTTGTCCTCCTTCTGGGAATGTTCTGTTTGTTTTCAATTTGACTTGATTGTGTTGCTTATGCAATTTAGGTCATTTACATACATAAAATATGTATCAGATTGTCCTATACCAGACTGCCATAGCAAATATTGTAGTGATCTTATCCTGCAATCTATATAACAATGAAATAGGCAATAACAATAGTATCAGAAGAATCATCAATCCAGACAACCAGTGCTATGAGGTCTTACTGTTGTTTTCAAACTGGTTTAGAATTGACTCAAATATACTCTGCTATCCTTGCAGACAGAAACCTAACATATGTGTCTCCTGAAAGGCTTCACCTAGCAACAGATGTAAACAGATGGAGATACCTACAGCCAAACATCAGGCAGAGCACATGGAGTCTTGTAGAAGAGTGGGATGTATAATTAAGCAATCTGGAGGGGTCAAGAACACAACAAGAAGACATACAAAGTCAACTAAAGTGGGCCCATGGGGGCTCACAGAGACTATAACACTGACAAAAGAACCAAGAACATGCAGGAGCTAGACCTAGGTACCCTACATGTTTGTAGCAGATGTGAGTCTTGGTATTCATGTAGATCCCCTAACAATTGGAGCAGGGGCTATCTCTCAATCTGTTGCCTGACCGTTGTATTCCCTTCCCCCACCTGGACTGTCTGACTGAACCTCAGTGGGAGAGGATGTACTTAGTCCTGCTGGGACTAGATGTCCCATGGTAGGATGGCTTCCAAAGGGAGCTTCTCTTCTCTGACAAGAAGGAATGTAGTTAATGGGGAGAAGAATTTGTAAGAGCAGGACTGGGAGGCGAAAAGGGACAGGGCTGTGATTGGGATGTAAAATGAATAAAGAAATAAATTATTGAAAAATGATTTAAATTAACTTATCTTTGACTTTCAGACATGATGAAATGAGGGTTGTCACTCAAATGGTTGGATATCCATATTGTGTTTTTCCACAACTCCAAGCACGTGCTGTTTTTAGTAAATATGGTCCACTAGACTGCAGCATCTTCACCTGAATGTTTTTCAGTGACCTTTGTTAGGTGAATAATTAACAGATGATAAGATACAAGGAAACATTATTATGTAACAACTTTGGTACATGTATATACAATGTAATAATACCTTGGTACTTATATAAGAGTGAATTTGTGTAGCAATATGTAAATATGTGGTTATATCTATTTACTCATATGTAACTACATACATGTAGCTAAAAAAAAATGACACTTCATGATCCTGGGCATCATCATCATGCCTTTGGTGAACAATTGGACCACATGACCATCAGCATTTAGTATGTGTTGAGTCAGTACACAGTGTTAGAAGTGTGTGTAGGATTAATAGGTTATTGGAAATTCTAACCTCATCTCAAGCCAAAGTTCACTAAACATTTTAATGAAACTTTAGCCAGCAACTCATATTAAATTCTAAAATAAAAATATTAACATTATACAATCAGACCAATGATAAACTAATTTGTACTTGTCTGTAGTTACTTCATGAGAAATGCAGCAAGAAGATAGTAAATGTCTTTATTTTGCACAATAAAAACATTCCTTCTCTCTGAGAGCAGCAAACTTAGTATATATCACAAATGAGTGAAGTAAGATTCATCAATATCCTGTGTGAGTGCAGAGGCACTACAGTATGCAACAAGGAAGGGTTCTGCCAGAAACTCCCCGATATTTGACTTAGAATTACTTCTTGGTCATAGAACTTAAGAAACCTTTGCTGTTGCCAGTATTTCCCAACTCCCACATTCAATTGCAGTATCTCCTTTTGGAGTCATGATCAACAATTTAAGAACACTTTCAAACCAAAAGACGAGGGAACTTTCAGATCTTCCTTATTTCACTGTGAAAAAGGGCTCAGTTTAAGCCAAGGGAAGTGGGTTTGTTTGTTTGTTTCGTTTTGCTTTTTTTTTTTTTTATCATAGCTTCACTTTGGGATGACATGACCAGTGAAGTGGGAGTTTGAGAGTCTAACAAGAGGCCTGAATGGGATACTGAGGCAATCATCACAGCAACTACAGAGTGATCATTATAAATTCCTAGTAAAGAAGACTGTCCAATCACTCCCCAGCTGGTAAAAGAACCTTAGAGCACTGTTGATGCCACTATCACACTGTTCATTCCCATAAGGAGATTTTTCTACTAAAAAATATTTACCTACATTTTTATAGAACCCCTTAAAATAACAAGTAAACAGAGTTTATTTTACCTTTATATTTATTTTTATTTTCAAAGTAGCTTACAAAGTAGTAGGGTTTCATGTGGAGTTTTGAATTTTTAATTATTCTTTAAAATTTAATTGATACATATAAAATCTCTTGATTATATGCAACTGAAATCCCATCTACACCCTGAACTCTTCCAATAATTACTCCATCCTACTTTGATTATTTCCTCTTCTTCTTTATAAGCCATTAAGTCTAATTAGCACTTCTTGTATATGCGTGGATGTAGGACCATCCATGGGAGCATAGAAATCAGCCACCAGCCACACTCCTAACAAAAGATGAATCTCCCTGACACAACCTATTTCAATTGTAATATATCTTCTACTTCCTAAAAGAACATCATGAACCCTTTTCTCAACTATGTTAGAATGTGGACTGGCTATATCTTCTATATGCCCTGTGTAGATAATCAAAACCACTGAGTACATGGATGTAAAATGTCCCTATCCTGTCCAGAAGATAGCATTTCATACCACTTGTCTTATTTTCTTCTTATGTGGTTTCTGACCCCTCTTTTATAATATTGCCAGAAGCTTGATAGCAAGGGTTGATATGGTTGCATTATTTGAGGCTGAGCACTCAACAGACACTTGTTATTATCATTTTGATCACTTGTGGGTTTCATCATTGACAGTTGCCCATTGCAAAAAGAAAGATTCTTTGCCCAAGGTAGACAAATGCACTAATTTATGGATATTAACATTGGTATTTTGAAGGCAATTTAGAAATAACAATTACAGTTTCCACTCTCAAACTAATGAACTCTTCTGCCATGAATTTTGACTAGGTTGCAAT
Organism: Mastomys coucha; assembly: GCF_008632895.1. Lineage (NCBI taxonomy): Eukaryota > Metazoa > Chordata > Mammalia > Rodentia > Muridae > Mastomys > Mastomys coucha. Next base: position 10,523,803 of record NW_022196903.1, read on the forward strand.
ACCCATCATCAATTTCTTCCTGTGGTGCTGGCCTCAAATACAATCAAAGAGTAGTTGGCTACAGTCATAACAATTATGCTACAATTGAATCAGTAGAAGGATTTTGTTTGGCAAGTTAGTATTTGTCATGCAGGGTTCATTGTTAGGTAAATCCAATTGTTAACTTATCTCTTTAAGAGACCTGCAAACAACTTCTATCAATGTGAAAGCTAACTAACCAAGTGAATGTTTCCACGTCAGATACAGCTTAATTTTTCTATGTTCTGGAATTTATGTTGTGTCTTCAGCAAAAGATATTACCATCTAGCTATGTAGAGCAAATAAGAGCAATATAAATAGCTTGCTTTATTTTGGGGGACTTTGAGACCTTCCTAAACAAATAAACATAGGAAAGTATCGCATGATCTTTTCTTTTTCCTGAGAAAAGTATGATCCATCTGTTAAGGGTATCTGGTTTTAGATCTATCTATTAATTAATACATATTAATTAAATAATTACTTGATATATCTGCAAATATATTACAACATTTCTCATCAAAGAAAACATCCAATGATTCTCTAGTACTTCCGTATTCATGCACATACAGGTAACATTAATTGGACTCAATAGATTATTAAAAAGAAAAGGAGAAAGAAATGAAGATAGGAAAGTATTGAGTCTGGGACGTACTGGGCATTTAGATTGGATATGAACAAGCTATTTATACACATATTTATATGAAATTTTCAAAGAATCAAAAAAATCAAAAAGAAATGTATTATTTTGTAGATACTTTAAAAATAAGATAAAATTTAAAAGTAAACAAAATAAGATTTAAATGCTTATATATATAATTATTTATTTATACTTATATATAGTTACATGTAATTTTATAATAATGTGTTTTAATATCACCTCCATAAACTCTTCCCAGACTTTCCCTATTTTCCTCACCCAATTTTGTATTTTTTTCCTTCTTTTCTCATCAATTACAATTTTCCCTGCTCAAATGTTCTTGGACATGTGGTTTTTTCCACTGGAGCTTGTCTGAATTATTGGAGGTTACACTTTTAGAGAAAATGGTCCTTCCGACTCCCAGCAGCTAAATATTTATAACAACTCCTTGGATAGTGATGAAACTTTATGCCCAAATCCATTCTCTTTATTGAGGCTAGGTCTGATTTAGTCCTGCATAGGGTCTGTGTATGATGTCACAATCACTGTGATTTCATATGTTCACCTGCCCTGCTGTGTCCACATTTGTTTTCTTGAAGTAATCTACCACCTCTGACTCCTCCATCTTTTCTGTCTCCTCCTCTACAATTATTCCTGAAACTTTGGAGGCTGTGTATGTAGGAAGATCTGTTTTACTCCATTTAGAACTGGATATTCTATAGTCTCCTATTTTTTGTATCTTGGCCAGTTAAGACTCAGTATTAGTATCATCTACTATAAACAAAAGCTTCTCTGACTGGTGTTGAAAGATGCTTTATGTGTAATATGATAAATAATTAGGAACTGGTTTAACTATATGCCAGTTTAGCAGAATAACAGTAGTAATTTTTCTCACACAGCCTGTAATCAGGTATGTATTTCATTGAGTGTGATGGGTCTTAATTCAATCAGAATTTGGTTGGTTGCTACCCTGATATTCTTGCTACTGTTCCACTCGTAAGCATATCTTACCAGGCTGGTTGTTACTATAGATTATATGTTCCATTGCTGGCTAAGATGGCTGATTCTTTCTTTT
>NW_022196903.1:10525542-10551430 GCF_008632895.1 Mastomys coucha
TTTTTTAATCTAAGAGCTTCCAAGACTATGTAAGCTAGTAATAATAAAGCTTCCACGACAGTGTCGGCTTGATGTCTTCATGTTCTTTGACTTAAACATATGTTGTGTCCAGCAAAAGGCTCTTACTGCTGAGTTCTGGAGCTTAGCCAAGAACAATAGCAAGACTTTATTAACAGCCACCAAAGACTTCTAATAAATGAGGTTCATAACTCACAGCATGATCTCTATTGGATATGGGTGCATTGATTTGCATCAACATTTCAAAATATTTAAAGGGGAAGACAAGTGGACAAACTTTACATAATTTTCTGGTATATTTTTACATGAAGTATGAAGATATCAGAGAACCAGTCCTTTAAAACTGCTATTTTGAAATTAGAACCATTAGAGAACACGTGGTAAATAGATACTGCTTCTATTGAGTTGTAAAGACTTTAAATTTAGGAACGGCATTCTTTCTTTTGCCAGGAGGTTGATATAACCCAACCAGTGAAGAAAAGAAGCTGTGTAAGTGTTCCCATCCAGAACTTTCCAAATGTGGCAGTAATTGTCTAAAACTTTGCTTGAGGCTATTTGTCCGATTTTTTCTACCTTTTAAATATGTATCTATCTTATGACATTACAGGTTAAGTATTATGAGCATAGGTGAATATGAATACAGTTTGTTTATCTACTCTGAAATTCAGAAGCAACATATCACTCTGTTTCTAAAACTCAAACCCACACATTATATGACATAAAAGGTCTGTGGTTCCATACAGCAAATTCTGAAAAAGGAAACTGTATTACAGTCATCGTGTGGGTTCTTTTGTTCACCTGATGCTAAATCCTGAAACATGGCTGCCAGACAGGTGAATTTTCTTTACACATCACCCCTGTGAGCTTTGTGTATAAATTATCTTGCCACATAAAAGATCAGCTTGAAACTTATTGCTCACCTCTTATCTATTCAATGGTTTGATGGAACAGTGAGGAATATCGTTAAAGACAATGAGGCGTCAACTCCTTTAATTATTCTCTCTTGAGAATCTTCCATTTCAGACCATCTATTTCAGATTTGGAATCTGACATTTTAACCTTTTCTTGATTAAAGGTTTCTATCTCCATCTCAGAGAATGCTTGCTTATATCTGGCTTCTCACAAATGGCTTAACTTTTCAGCATCTAAGTTTCAGCTCTTACAAAATAGGAATAATTACAGTGGATTCTATCTGCCCAGCATGTGGCAGGCATGCTCCATGCATAGACTCCCTGTAAGCTCTTTATGGAGAGTTCTAAATTCCTCCTCTGAACAAAGACAAGACGAATAGAATGACTAAAAGCAAGGCAGGCCTAAATTTAGAGCAAAGTAGGTACTGGGGATCAAGAGGTTTGGGTTATCATTCAGCCCTGGAAATATTCAGTTCACTTACCTGAAGAAGCATTTGAAGAATTATCCAAAACAAGCAAATAGAAATGTAGAGCTAGTATAAGAGCCAGGGAGATGGCTCAGATGGAAAGCACTTGTAGAGCCAGCTTGGTATGGTATATGAACATGGCCCTCTCATGCATATTCATCATTCACAGAATTCTAATAAACAAAATTAAAATTTTAAAATAATGCAAGAATTTTCTTTTAAATTTTCTATTTAAAAAAATTTTATTATGTATGCGTATGCTCACCAGTGTGTGGGTGGCAGAACGAATATATGTAGGTCAAAGGACAGCTTTGTGGGAGTTAGCTTTCTGCTTTCAACATGTGGACTCCAGGTGGGACTCAGTCATCAGGCATGATAGCAAAAGCTTTTATCTACTAAACCATCTTTCCAGCCCAGTTTTATGTTTTAAAGAGGGATAATAACATGAAATTGAGAACTTATGTGATGTTAAATTTCTGAGAGTGATAAGGGATGAAAGAGATACTGATTCTTTCAGAGACAAGTGAAATGTGATTTCATTATATTATTATTATTATTATTATTATTATTATTAATTTTCTTTTTTTTTTACACTCCAGATTTTATTCCCCTACTGGTCTACCCTTCAACTGTTCTACATCCCAGACCTCCTCCCTGCCCTCCTCCCCCAACTCCAAGAGGACATCCCCACCCCCCCACCCAACCAGACCTCTATACTCCAGTGAAAACAGCTTGACATTGCAAACAGATTTGTAGGTGAGGGGCCATTTTAATTTTTGATGCTTCTGTTTTTCAACCATAGATTCTTATTTTGTGTTGAAATGTACTTATCTCTAAATATTTTCATTGTCATTAGTGCTAAATATTTCAGTCTACAGGAAAAAGTATGAGGTGAATATTTTTACATAACATTCTTTACAAATATCCAATAAATTCTAGTAACTATGTACTCATGCTTAAAGCATTCATTCTACAATAGACCGGCTATTGTGAAAATGTGCCCCATACTCAGACATCAAGTCAACACTATTATTAAGCACAAATGCAACTGCAAGTGTTTTGACCATAGTCACTAATTTAGCAAAATGTTAGAAACCCAAATGTTTCTTTTGTAACTTACCTCAAGTTGGATAGAAATGAAAATAAATTAATTTTAAAACCAAATCCAACCAGCGTATTATCATACATAATGTCTCTTCAATTTAGAAAAAATAAGCAAGGTCAAGATATGTTCAGAAATCAATATTTTGTATTAACAGACAACATTATTTTTCAATAGTCAACTGAAACAATATTATTTTCTATAAAGAAGATTTTAAGTAAAAATAGGTCATTCCTAAATTATCATTGTTATTTTCTATATATATGAATTTTATAAAAGGCATATTCTTATAACTTTTTGACATGGAAATATTTGCCAATAAATAATTCTTAAATGTACAGTCACATTATTTCTTGGTTTGATTACTATGAAATATCCTATTACTTTTAAATTTCTATCACCCATTAGTAGGGTAACATGTATGGAGACCACTTACTGAAGAAAGTAGCTCATTGTCTCTGTGGACATCTCCACAACGTTAAAGGGATAACACAACACTCAGCCCTTTCCCACACTGTCATAATACCACTGTAGACCACGCTACTGATTCAACTCATTCACCAAGTCTACTACCAGAAGGGTGTGCTCCCTGGTGTTTCCATGAGGGGAACATGTGTGTGTGTGTGTGTGTGTGTGTGTGTGTGTGTGTGTTCATGGTCAAGCAGCCCTCATCCTCAAACTTTTTCCTGAAGTATAGAAAAAGATAACATTTTTTTATGCACATAAACATTGAAATTAACACTGTCCAGCTTTCAAAAACAATACATTTATTTATGATGCTAAAAGCCTAAAGCAACTCGGAAGGATATTATAATCATCACAAATGCAGTGGAAATGAGCGAAAGAGAATGAAGAGAATTCCACTATCTAATATAGCAGTCAAACTAAATTCTACAGTGGATATGAACTAACAACTTAAGATTATTTCATATTACATTGAATAAATTCATCAAAATAAGGGTAGTCCATTACATTTAACAACTTAAAAAGTGACAAAATTATGAACTCATAATGCTTTATATTATTTTTAGTATAATATTTCACTGATTTGGGTTTATCAAATATTGATAGGAACTACCTGGGTTTTGTATACTAAAATAGGATATCTTCTAACAATATAGCCAACCCTTAATAACTTGGAGTTTCGGTTTCATGATTCTTCTGGATATTAAAATCAGCACATTTAGTGTTTATATATAGCTTATCCAGATGGTCATATACATCACAAATTATTTAATATATGAAATACTACATAAACTTAGCATTAATAACAGTTATGCTGAATTGTTTAAGTAATAATAAAAATAAAGAAAAATTCTGCCCCTGATTAGTGTAGGTGATAACTTTGTCCATAAATAGTTTTGTTTGGTTTACACTACAAAGGAAGAAGCATCAGATAAGAAGGTGGCAAGGGCTGTATTTCTACACATCTGACAGAGGATAACAATAATATATTTTTAAAAACATTCAAAAAACAAAGTCAAAAAAGAAAATGACCCACTTTAAAAAATGGGTCTGAATGGAGAGTTCTCAAAAGAAAAAAATGGCTTAAAAAATCTCAAAAATGTTCATTGTCCCAAAAAATTAGGGAAATGAAATTTAAAAATAACTTTAAGATTTCCTCATACACCAGTCAGAATGACAAAGATCAACAAAACAGTCAACAACAATTTCTGGAGGGCACTTGGAAAAAAAAAAAGATCCCTTTTGCACTGTAGGTAAAATTTCAAACCAGTGAAGCCACCATGAAAGTCAGTGTGGAGAATTCCTAAAAAAAAAAAAAACTAAAACTAAATCTACTATATTTCCTAGCTGTAACCACTCCTTCCTGTATTCTCAATGAACTCAACATCCTACTGGGTAGAAACTTGCTCAACCATGTTCAATGTTTCCATATTCATAATAGCTAAGAAATGGAAACAAACTGAATGTTCTTCCACTGACAAATGCATAGTTAAAATATGGCACATAGACACTATCCATGGCTATTCTCCTGTAAATGCAAGTAAAATCATAAACTTTATGGGTAAATGAGTTGAACAAATAAAGAACATATTGAGTGAGGTAAACCTGACCAAGGAATAAAACAGCACATTTTCTCTCTCATCTGATGCTCCTGGCTCCAAATCTTCATATATGAGCACATATTCAGGCAATGCTTGGTAACCTTTTTAGTTTTAATTTGTTTGGTTTTCTGCCTGATATTTATGGAGAGGTAAAAGTCAGAATGTCAACTAGGTTTCATTCTTATGCCAACTACAACTAACAGGTCTTCCTAGACACTATTTAAGAAAATTTAATCTGTAGTCCACCTCCATAGAAAAAGATGCATTAAGAGAATCTTCTGTAAAAGGTAGGTGGAGATGATTAAATCATGGATGTGTTTTTCTAGCATCTGCTATGTGGCTCTATATGTAAAACTGCAAAAGATACTCAGATAAGGTGAGTTTTGAGTCCAAAAATGAGAATTAAACTAAGAATGAGAGAAGCCAAGAAAGTATAGTGTATTGAGTGATTAAAAGAATATTTGAAGGTCCAAAATAAAGTTCATTAGAGTTGAGAAAAGTTTTATTTCAGTTCAAAGTAGTTTTGTTGTTTAGCTTAATAATTTATTTATTTTTATAAAGAATTAGTTATTTTTACTTTATGTGTATGAGTGTCTGCATGAAAGTATTTATGCATTTCACATGAGTTCCTGGTGCCTGTGGAGGCCAAAAGAGACCATCATATACCCTAGCACTGGAATTACAGATGGGTAAAAAAAAAATAACATAGCAGTGTCTGCAGCAAGACCTCAATTCTTCACAAAGGTAGCAAGTGCTCTTGACCACTGAGTCATCTCTACAGCCCTAATAATGAATTCTTGCAAGATCTTGTAAACTAATCCAAGTTTAATAATCTAAATTTAGCAAGTGAAAATAGTTCAGTGTAATTGAAAGTTGCTCTAATTCTGTTTATATAATTGACTATTTGACATATATTCTCACTCTCTTCCTATCTTCCTCTCTTCCTCTCTCTCTTGCTCTCTCTCTCTCTCTCTCTCTCTCTCTCTCTCTCTCTCTCTCTCTCACACACACACACACACACACACACATACACACATACACACAAGCACTTCGCACATCTCACACACACACACACACACACACACACTCACACCAAGTAGAATAGACCACTCCTTCTTACCCTCCAAACTTCTGAACCACAGGAAGAACAAGGGTTAAGAACTGGTTTTGAATCTATCAAGCAAGTGCTTACTCTTGGGCCACTTGGTCCTATTTCTAGAGTAGTTTGCCCCATATAAGCCATAATAAAGTTTGTAAATTGTCTAAGTTAGCTGTTGAGCTGCCGTATTCTAAAGTAAAGGAAACAATATGTAAGTGGGTCAGTTCTAAAATTAATTTAGCCTAACTTTTCCTGAAAACACTAAAAATATTACTATCATGAGAGTCAAAATATCACCACCAAGCACACAGAAACAAGCCCAAGAGAATACTTTCCCAGTATGCTCTGGTCCTGCTTATCACACAAGAAAGGTGGGGCTTTGGCTGTTAGGCAAATGAAAGTAGGCTAAATGAAGAGAGTATAGTTAAATATTGATCAGAAGTAACATTTAGAGGGAGTTAATCATTTATCAGACACTCATTTAATCTTTTAACAATTCAAAAGGGTGGCATTATTATTGCATTGGCTTACAGATATAGAAACTAGGTTTGTATAATAGGTGAAACAGGGCTTTAACCTGCTGTATCAAAATGTGTGTCCTAGATTACCTATATTATATTATAATTTATGATTATATTACTTTCTTTAGTAACTAGTCATCATTTATTAAACATCTAGTCTATGTCAATCACCGTGTTTCAAAGAATATATTAGATTCTCATCTTTGTATAGCTAATATAATTATGTGCACATGACTGACTGAACTGTATAGTTCCAACATTTGTATGTTAAAGCCCTAGTTAATATGTCTACATTTGGAGACAAGAACTCTGAGGAAACAATTAAGATTAAATAATGTTCCAGTACAACAGGTCTTGTACAGAGTTAAGAATTGTCTTAGTTAGGGTTTCCATTGCTATGAAGAGACACCATGACATGGCAAATTTTATGAAAGAAAACATTCAATTGGTGCTGACTTGCAGCTTCAGATATTCAGTCCATTATCATCATGGCAGAAAGCATGGCAGCCTACAGGCAATCATGGTGCTGGAGTAGCCAAGAGTTTGCACCTTGATCTGAAGCTAGCCAAAAGGAGACTCTCTTGCAAAGGCATCCAAAAGAAGGGAAGGTCTCTTCTGCATGAGGTAGAGCCTAAGTATAGAATCTCAAAGTCCACCTCCACAGTGTCACACTTCTTCCAACAAGATCACACCTCCTAACAGTGCCACTTTTCATGGGCCAAGCATATTCAAACCAACACAAGAATGATAGCTCAGATATGTACACCCATAAAGAGAGAGTCATATGAAGACATAATAACAACGACCATTTGAGTGACAAGTAGAACATTTTTAACTGTCACTAACCTAGCCAGCCCCTGAACCTTGGTCCTCAGCATGGAATAAGATGAGAAAAGTAACAGAAGCCACCAAAGCTATAGTTGTCTGACGGACCTAGAAGTCTACAGAAAAGATAAATAAATATTCCACAAAATAATGTGGGAAGAACCCATAGATGAAGCGAGGTCACCCATTTCTTTATTTCTGTCTGTATTTTTGTCCCATCATTATGCCTCCCTCACGATCCCCTGCCTGGTGTTTAGTAAAGATCGATGTCTAATCTAGTCTAAAATTATATAACAAAAGAAATGAATGACAACATTCAGTAACTGTAGAAATCTTTCTTGTTTCTCAGGTTTCTCACACTTTTGTACAACTCCTTCATCATCGCAGATGACTCTCAATTGAGCATCTGAGTAAGAGAAAATGTTGCTGAGCAGCAAGTGCCCAAATGCTGTCACCTGGACTTGTCCATGTCCTGGTGATACTATATAATCATGGATTCTACGTGTTGTAGAGTCCTCAATAATTTAGTTGCAGCCAGAACAGGATGAAATGCTTTTTTGTCTTCTATAATGTGCCAGTGTTTCACCTGAGCAAATTCAGGCTCACTTGTGCTCAGACTGTAGCTATAAACACTAAGCTTTGTATCAGCCTAGGTGGTCCAGCACAGAAAGGCATTGCTTCCTCCTGTTGGCAACTGGCCAGCCCAGCTCACTGCTCTGGGACCTGTAATATACAGGAAAGGGTAAGAGGAGTGAGATGGGAAAATAAAATGTCAGGGTAGTGTATGGCTTTAAAGTTACCATTGTAGCCAAGGAGTAGCCACTGTAATACAAGTAAGAAAGAGAAGTCCCTATTTGCTCAGAGTCCCAAATGAGAGAACAGCACATGGCATTTCTTGCCTCTAGGAGACTCTGCAGATGTCTTTTCTCAGGGAAAGGCATCTTATCCATTCTTTCCCAGTCTCTCCCCACTGCCCCTGCCCAGCACTCAGCTCTAGGACTAGAAACAACAGGCTTCTCTCACATTCTCTTCCTGTCTAGAACTTTTATATAAAACTCTGTTAACTAGACTCTATGTTAATAATGATCACAACGAAGTCTGCAAAGTGTCGTTTGCAATCACCAAAGCCAGACTATTTGCCTAGCTGCAAATTCCGTTTCAGAATGCTAATTATTACTGGTCATTTATTTTCATTCGTTTTGGAAGAAGTCCCAATATACACTGAAACACGAGATCTCCCTAATAGGATATGGTTTAGAAAGGCAAAGGTGAATACCACATTAGCATTGTGTGACATATAGATCCTTCAGCTTGTTTAATAGACAGGTTGAATGATTAATTCCTACTCTGTAAGGAAGGGAACATTAAAGCTCAATCTGTGAAGAATAATAGATATTTTTATAAAATGTTTCTAGGAATAGTTCAATTTTAAAGCATGTGACCAGTGGCTCATTTCTAAACTAGGCACATGTATTTTTTTCATCACCAGGATATAAACATCTCCAGTAAACAAGAGAACTTGAGAATTATTAATCATACCCAATAAGTGCAAGACAACAAAACTCTTCTATCAAGTCATAAACACTGTATATAAACAAAAGGACATATTTGCCTCTGCCAAGCAATCCACATACATGCTATTGAAAATGTTTATCTTGCAGTAGGACATGTATGGTTTGGAAGAAAAATAACTGAAATCACTAATATTTATAAAATTTATATTCTATGTTCTGAAAGTCAGTCTTTTTATAAGAAACTCTGGATTGATTCTTGCACTAGTGGACCTTCCAGTCAACTGTAGAACATAGCTACTTTCCTTGTACTCAGTGAGAGAAGGATCCCAAAAAATTATGTCCAAGTGCATGCAAAGAAAAGTTTGTACACAGAAACATTGTAGTAAAATCATTCATCACACAAGAGGCTAGAGAGATTTGCTGGGCTGTTAAATTGATCTTGTGGAGGATCAGTCTTTGATTACCAACCATCAGATGGCTCATACAAACTCCAGTTCCTGGGTATCAGGTGCCTTCTGACCATTACAGGCACAAGGCATGCACATGCTGTACACACATACATATAGACAAAACCTTTGTATAAATCAAACATAAATATAGAAATGTTTTATCACTTAAATTAAGTTTCCAAGAATAACAAAGAATTTCAATATCCTGTAATAGTTGTTAAGAAAGAGGCTTATATATTCATTACTCTTAAATTTCATGCCCTTTAAGAAAGGCCCCAAAAACTACAATTCTGAAACTATTTACTTTTCTTTTTTTATTTGATATTTTCTTTATTTACATTTCAAATGATATCCCCTTTCCCAGTTTCCCCTCTGAATAAAACCTCTGTTCCCTTTGCCTTCAGCCTGCTCACAAACCAACCCTCTCCCACTTCCTGGCCCTGGCATTCCCCTACACTGGGGCATAGAGCCTTCACAGAACCAATGGTCTCTCCTACCATTGATGACCGACTAGGCAATCTTCTGATACATATACAGCTGGAGCCATGAGTCCCACCATGTGTACTCTTTGGTTGGTGGTTTAGTCCCTGGGAGCTCTGAGAGTACTAGTTAGTTCATATTGTTGTTCGTCCTAAGGGGCTGCAAACCCTTCAGCTCCTTGGGTCCTTTCTCTAGCGCCTTCATTGTGGACCATGTGCTCAGTCCGATGGATGGCTGTGAGCTTCTACTTTTGTATTAGTTGGGAACTGGAAGAAACTCTCAGGAGACAGCTATATCAGGTTCCTGTCAGCCAGCACTCGCTGGCATCTATTTCTTGATAATCATTCTCTATTTATATAATAAGAAGCTACATTTCTTTCTTTAATCTCTCTTTTTTACTTTTTATTTATTGTGAATTTCACATCATGAACCCCATTTGCACTCATCTCTACCATCTGCCCTTGCAGCCTACCCTCTAAAAGAAAATTAAAAATAAAAAATAACAACATAAATAAATAAAATAGAAAATAAAAAGCATCTCACTGTGGAAGCTGTAGTATTCATAGTGTGTCACATAGGAAACCCTCTTGCCAAAATATGTTTACCTACAAATGTTCATTGCAATGGGTCATTGGTCTGATTCGAGGCATTAGGCTACTGCTACATTATAAATACTGGATCCTCACCAGGGCTCCTGTTAGTTATTCTGTCATTGCCATGTGTCATGGGAGATCCTGAAGCTTTGGTCCTGCAGGATCAGCCCCTTCATGTACCCAACAGTCTAGATAGCATATGATGTTGAAGTTCGCCAACTCAAATCCCTGTGTGTAGGCCTGGGTGTTATCTGTGTTGTTCAGCCAGTTATCTTTTCAGTGCAATTCCACCAAGGCCAACTTTTCCACTTTGCCCTTATATAAAAGATAACTTCTATATAAAAGCAGTTTTGGGATAGGGAGAAAGATCAATGGTTTTTTTTTCAGGCACACATAAGGGCCTGAGTTTGGATCCACGCAACCCACTTAAAAGCTAGGTGCAATATTGCACACCTATAATTCCTGTGCTCGTGTGGAGGTTTGTGGAGCACAGAAAGACCAATCCCAAGAAGTTCCCAAAGCAGCTTACTACCATATGCATTAGTGAACAGCAGAAGAGAGATCCTGGTTTCACAGAAAGTAGAAGGCTTCCACAAACACCTGAGGTTGCTCTGGATACTGTACACATACGCTGTGGCAAATGCAGACATGCACTTCCATAGACTGACACACACACACACACACACAGACACACACACACACACACACATTCACGCACACATATGTCATATACATGCAAAAACACTTACAAATCAATTTTGATGAATTTTGAATACAGAAAACATATTATAAGGGTATCATTAATAAATATAAACAGTGTCTTTTATTCATTGTTCCATAGAATATTACAATTACCACAACTGAAAACACAAAGTTTTCTTAATATGATATTAACCATAACCCAGGTTTCAGAAACACATGCTTTGTTTCCATTGTTATTTTGGTTTTTTGTTTTTTCTTTTTTGGTACTTGTTGTTGTTGTTTTGTTTTGCTTTTGTTTGTTATTTTGTTTTTGTTGTTGTTGTTTGATTCAAATTTTATAAGGACAGTACATGTTATATATTTTTAGGATTTATAGATATTGCCCAGCACTGTAAAAAGTATCACAACTTCCTCTTATGAAGTTGTGTACAATCCAATTCAAATATGTTGACAGCATTGAAGCCCAGAAACTAATATATTAGGCTGTATGCCCAGAATCCCAAAAATTTCCTCTGAATATAAACAATATTAAAATAACAGAGGCAGAATTAGAGAAATACCTATTCATCCATATAGCCACAAACAAGTAAACATATCAACACTAAGAAATATGCAAAGTTGCAGAACTTATCACTACTCTCTTCAATGCATAAATCAAATCAAATCTTAATCAATTCTAATTCAATCCTGGTAATATATGATCATGGAGAAGGAAACTTCTGCTTCACCTGAAGAATCAAAATAGCCATGCCGTTTACACCACAGCACATAAAAGTTTAAATAATTCTAGGAATTCTCAGAACAAAATTTGATCTCATAATAAGGACTCAAAGAAGTTTTATTATCAAGGTGACATTTTTATTAATTTTTACTTTTTAAAATTGTGGAAAAAGAATTATCTTTTAACCAGGACCAGTTTCTTCTAGGAGAGTAGATCTTTCTTTAGTTCCTAAACTGGAGTGTTCTCACATTATGGAGAGCCTGGAATGAATGGAATCCAAAGAAGTCTAAAGTAGTTTCTCTCTTGTTAAAGTAAGCTTAGCTCTAACTTTTGTATGTGAAATATAAACTCCCTAAGATCATAGATAACTTCTTTTGTATATCTTTGAATTTTTTTTTATTTTACTTTTACATCATGCGTATGAGTATTTGGATGCATGAAAACAAATGTCTACCACATGCATGCTTATTTCTGGGGAAATCCAGAAGAAGGTAAAAAATTCCCTAGCACTGATCTTACAGACAATTGCGAGCCACCAGATAGATGCTAGGAAACAAACTTGGGTCCTCTGCAAGAGCTACTGGTACTCTTACATACCAACACACCATTATGTTTTTCTTTTCTTTCTTCCTTCCTTTCATTACTCCTTTCCTTCTTTCTTTCTTTCTTTCTTTCTTTCTTTCTTTCTTTCTTTCTATCTATCTATCTTTCTTTCTTTCTTTCTTCCCAACTGCTGTGAGGCTTAGGATTCTATCAGATATAAAATATGTATGACAGAGTGAATATCAAATAAATGTCTTACAGTGTCAACTAAAAGTTTTGACAAGACAAAAGCAAACACAAACATACAGACACACACATGCACACACACACACTCACATACACACAGGTTTTGTCTTTCTTGTTATTTCGTCCTTCCTTACCTGCTATTCACTATGTAGCCCAGGCTAGCCTCATTCTGATAATTCTGCTGTCTTGGGATCTCAAATTCTGGGGGTATAATAATGTGCCATGATGACCAGGCACAAGAAGAAAATATTTTTACATTCTCAAACTTTTACTTTTATGTACCTAGAATCTCTTTTAAAAGCTAAATCCTTTCTTTTTGATTCACTTTACATCCCACTCATTAGCCCACTCATTATGCTTCTGCTCTGCTCACAGTTGCCACCCCCCCAAAATTTTCCCCCATTGTACCTTCTTCTCCTTTGAGATGTTGGGAGGCACCCCTGAGTAACCCCCAATGGCACATCAAGTCTCTGAAGGGCTAGGTGCATCCTCTCCCAATGAGGCCAGGCAAGGGAGTTCAGCTAGAAGAACATATCCCATGGACAGGCCACAGTTTTTTGTACAGGGTGATGAATATGGATCTATTTCATTCTTCAAAATGTAGACATCCATTTAGATTGAAAACTGGTTTCTTATGGAACCCTCTGTTAGAAAATCAGGCAAGTAACACAAGTATAGTGGAAAATATTGAGAGGTATAAAAATAAATATTGTCATTGTTTAATGGTTTCTTTTTTTAATTTTCTTTATTTACATGCAAATTTCTCCATTCCCAGTTTCCCCTCCAAAAAACAAAGAAACAAACAAAAACAACCAAAACAAACCCCTGTTGCCTCTCACTTCCCCATGCCTGCCAATTTAATGGTTTCTTATTCAAATATATGTCTGTATGGGGATGGGATTCATCTAACACTATTGAGATTTGTACTGTAGGAATACCAAAGCAAGAACAGTAGAAGCTACACATCTTCTGGAGCATAATGATATTATTCTTACATTGTGAAGGTGAGCAATCATCTGGATAGCTGGCACATATCTGCACTATAACTGAGTTTCAACTTGAAAAGGATGCTTTGGTATGGATATAAAGGGTTCCCACTTGTGAATAAGTTCTAACACTTGGTCACCAGTTTGGATAACTATTTCAGAGGTTGTTGAACAATTAGGAGGTGAACACTGCATAAAAGAATTGGAAAATAAACACTGAAGCTAATAACCTGGGCCACTACCTATATTTCTCTGCTCGCTGGTTCCTAAAAATCAAGGAGACCCGTGCTCCTGACATCACAGCTGGGAGCTGCTCAAGACTGGCTATGCCTTCCCCCCTCCTACTGACTGAATCCCATCAATACACAAACCAAAACAAAGTTGCTGCTTGGCAAGTCTTTTGTCCCAGCCACAAGAAAAGGAACTAATACAAGAGCCACATATTGAGCAACACCATGTGGCAGCAAGAACATACCAGTGTCCTGTGCATGCCTCTGAACACAACACAGTGACAACTGCTGTACAGGTCTACACACATCAATAATGGTATACAGGGACAGGTGGAGACACTGGGTTAAGGTGAGACTAAGAGTTGATGGAGAAAAGCTATTGCTGTCCTCTAGAGAACTAATAAAGACCCAATCCAAGGTAAGGATAAGGGGACCCATTATAGCCTGAAAGAATTTACCAGAAAGTATGAGACCTGGAAATCAAGGTTATTGGCTGAGAACTAGAGAGTCACCAAAGCTGACAAAGGAATCTATTTCTAGATATAGGGAATCAAAAGCAGAATGATGAAGTACTGGAGATGAGCATGTCACCTGACAACAAAATTGTTGAAGAAGCCATTTCAGGTCTTTATTTATTCTGAAATGCCTTTTTCTTTTATTCTTGTGAGCTTATCGGTGCCATTGACTGCTTCCAGCACCTGAATTATCTTCTCCCAGAAGACTCTTTTCCTTGCTTCATGTAACGTATACCACAAGATAATCTTCCTGTCTGAGACTCACAAGAATACTTTATATGCCATGCTGTGCTTTGTTGTTCTCCTAGGAATACATCAGCAGTCTACCTAGCATGCATCTCACTTATCATAGCTACTGTCTATCTTTCCCATTGGAATTTATTCTCCATGAGGATAGACAGGTTCATTTGTTTTAATACCACTCGATAGCTATGTCCAAGGACAGTGCTTAGTGTATTATCTGGGCTTAATTCTACTTGATTGAGTGATTCAGTAACTCATCGCACCTTGCTCCTTAAAAGGGTAGCTCCTTCATGGGAGAAAGTTGTGATCACAAACCACAACAAGAATATACTATCCAGTATTCTTTCCTTACATTATTTTTGATTCAATTTCCTGCTACATTGAAAACTTTCTCTCTTGTATTATAGTTTCTTATAAATTTAGATAGCTAGAAATTATTCCCAAACAAACATATTATGTATGTATGTATGTATGTATATGTATATATATATATACATATGTCAATGTGCATAGTGCAATGTTAATATAACTGTAAGCCGACACTATTTTCCATTGTAGGACCTTTCAATGAATCATCCAAAGAATAAATAATATAGAAAAACATCAGGAAACAAGGCAATACTTTGGAGGTAAACTAAGGTCAAGAGAAGAGAGATCTAACCATACAGTATGGAAAGATTATTTTCCTTCCATGGCAACCTAGGGTCATCTTATAGCTGACTCATTGTAATAATAAAGATGAGTAAATTTAATAGCAGTTCATACAGAATATAATTTTTAGCAGAGTTTCAGAGTTTACCCAAGAAATTTTTACTTTACTATAACCAATTGTCAATTGTCACTTGTTAGGCCACAAGGGAAAAAGTATAACTAATTCTTGTCATCCATCTTCCTCTCAGGAATGTTGTAAAGGTTTAGTAAAAGGCAACACAAATCGTGCAAACACAAGCAAAAAAAAAATCTGCTGTATTCCAAAGTTCCTCATGTCACCTTGCTATTCATTGTTCGTCATTCACTAATTAAATGTCAGTTCCCAATAGCTAGGTGGTTAAAGTGTTATTTGACATAATCTAAAATAGAATCTAAGTACAAACAATTGAGCCTGAATATTGAAAGTTTGTCATCCCAGCTCTCACCCAGCCCAGTCACTAGTCATTTCCCTCCCCTTTACAAAACACTTATACTTCCCACACCATTTTTCACCATCTTGTGTCACATGTGAATGTTCACAATGCTTCTCTGAGCTTATTTCACACTAATGGCCCTGGGTTCATATGTCTTCTTGTGCTTTCACACGTTTCACACTAGATTTGTCTTTTGACTTTTTTTAATACTGGAGATAGTGTCATGGATAAATAAATAAATTAGAACCGGTAATCAGTGTTAAATGACTCCCTTGTGAGTGAGGTATTGATGAAGGAATTATGAGATTTAACTGCTGTTAGTGAAGGCCAGCCATGATCAGAATGTACTAGTGGTGAATTCACAATTACTTACAGTAGTAATAAATGTATTATTTGTGTCAGCGACAAAACAATGATCTTCATAGTAAAGATAGCTCATTGTGTCAATATTCTTCTATTATTAATTCAGTAACATGAAGTCCACAAACAACATTTTGAAAAGAACTTAGTTATTTTCCTAGGATAGTCCATTGAAATAAAAATAAAGGTATGATTAAAAGATGTCACTATACAACAATCCCTGTGTGGTAGGAAAAACTAAGTTATGTGAAACCCAGATGACCCATGTGGGTTGTAAACACAGTGGATAGCACTCAGTGCCCAACTTCCGGTCATTAGAATTCACAACTAATAAAACTTTGTTACATCTATATGCAAATCTCTTTACTGCAACCCTTGTATTTGTAAGAAAATAATTGTACTGTGAACTAGAGAGTTGATATTAATGTACTCACTTCTTTGACTCAAAACCTGCCTGATATTTTACAATAGTATCAAGAGTACAATGCAGGTCAACTAAATATGCACTGAAGTGAACGCCTCCTAATCAGGCTGTTCCCTGGATATGTTAAATGCATAGATTTATTATACTCAAATTTGTACAGCATATAAGGGCTTTATCTGGTGCAACTTCCTCCCTTTTCAGGGACAAAAAGTATCATTGCACACTGTCTATTGAAAATAAGAAGAAAAGCAGATATAGACTGCAGCTAAATTCTTCACAATCTTTATGTTCCAAATAAATAAATAAATAAATAAATAAATAAAAATTCAGGCCTCCTTCAATAGATCAAGCTGAGGTTAAAATTTATAATATTAGCTTAACCTTAACCATTTCACGTGGTCCATCTAACTCTCTTGAATCTAGGACACCCACTATGTTGTACAACCTCTCCTCAGCTTCAAAACACCTCATTATATCAAAGGAAAGATCTGTGCCTGTAAGCAGTTTTCTCACCTTCTCTTCCTTCCTAAGCATGTGTCAACTCCTAATCTGTCTGTAGATATCTGTATGATGAACATTGATCATTAAAAAGTGATAAAATGTACTCTCCTGTTTGGATTCTTCCAGGCTGCATACTACCCTTAAGTGTCATACTTCTAGTGTTGCCCAGTGCAGCCTATCCTTGTCCCCAGAGCCCTCCATACTTTAAATTTGTATCTCTGCCCCATTCCTAAACTTCAAGGAAGTCATCCCATCATTTATTCTGTTACAGTCCTTTTAGTAATGACATTTTATGTGTACTTATGTACAATCATCAATTTGTATTTATAACAATTAATGATGGATTGAAACACATTCATAGTGTTCCCGGTTTCTAACTGTACACAATAGTTAGTAGGGTGCTTCTTTTCTAGTTTTGTTTTTACTTTTAATTTCTTTCCTCTTTTCTGATGGTAACTAAAACTGGGACAATTAGAGTTATTAAATAAGCTTCTTCACTTTCTAATAGTCTAAAAAGAATTCAGCAGATCTCAATTTAAGTGAATACACAGACCCTTATTCTCTGCTCTTTGAATATGAAATATTCAATGAGAAGGCCCCTACATCTGGTATATTCCCTAATGCCCAGAGTAAAGCTACAGGTATGGCAATATAAGACGTTAGGTGATGGCTACAGTTGACTACTTACTTGCAGTTCAGTGTATGCACATGAAGCCAAAGAATAAGAAGGTTCAAAGGATTAGAACAGATTGCCTCAGTAATTTGAGATTAACCAGAACAATTCCATCAGAAGTCAAGAGAAGCTAGATTGAATCAGTCAGTTTGGAGAGAAATTTGAACCAGAACAGCTGAGTTGAGTCAACCAGCCAGAGTTCAGAAAGAGCTAGAAAGGGTTAGTTTATTCAGTAGTAAGCCTCTGATACAACAGTTATGTCTGGCAAATAAATGTTACTTTTACATATCAAGAATAGAATCATACCTCTTTTATATTCATTCATTCATTTATTCATATTTTGCAGTCAATTTTAATTTATCTTTATGCTTACCTTCTAGCTTAAGCTTTCTGTTATCTTACATCTAGAACTGACATTAATGTTGTATCCAAGTAACAAGATACAGTGAAATATAGTGAGAAATGTCTAAGTATATTTTATGTATCAAAAATGTTAAACATCTTTCAGGACAAGTAACAGGAGGAAAAGTAGTTGAAAGTAAGGATAGACGTTAACATAAAAATGTTACCCTTCCATTTAAAATTTACAGTCTAATCACAGAGGTTAAACTCCTTAAGATATCCGAACACATGCAAGGAGAAACATAGCTCCAGTAGCATTATGAGCTGCACAAATTAGCATACTGATCACTGAGCCAGTAGAACATAAGAGGCTAAGTAGAAAGACAGTCACCGCAGTTGTTAATCACAGACGGTTTTATACAAAGCCCCAAATGGTAATGAACAGTGACACTCAATATATGCAGACTAAAAGGAATGTTTTCCTAGATAGAATACATACAAAAGCAATACAGCAAAAAATTTGGAGCAACTGAAAATGTTGGTGCAATGTTGTGAAATAGGACTGAAATGAATCTGTGCCACATGGTTACCAATAGAAACTAGCGACCTTTAAAAGAAACATCAAATGAGCTAGTGATTGAATAAGATAGAGTATATCTAAAATTGTTGTAAACATTATGTTCTGATTTGCTCATAAGCCTACATACACTTTGCAAAGACAGAAAAAGACAGAGCTGAGTGATTCTGCACTTTCATAGCTTTCACAATAAAGTCCCTTCAGGAGTTTCCAAGTCATTGTGACAGAAACTTAGAGTCAGAAAAAAAGAAATAGGATGTTATTTAGATTTAAGAAAATAAAATGCATTAAATTTATACTAATAATCAGTATTTATAAAGTATATAATAAAGAAATAAAAATGTGCCCTACATCATGAGAATTTAAAGTTAAGTGCAATTGTTGATAGCAGATTATAACAACTAGGAAACATAGTTGAAGGGGAATCAGGATATTACATTAACTAAGCAGGAAAGGTTTATGTGAGGGATGGTTTTGAAGTCAAATGAGCATTTTTTATAACAGAACACTTGACTACAATCCTGGAAACTAGTTCTCCTACTTGCTTCTAACAGTAAGTAGCTAACCCAGCTTGTCATCTATTAAAGTTTATGAACCTTTTGCAATCATTTCCAATTCCATTTGCAGAGCCAATAAACTGAGTGTAATGTAAGAGGAAGGGTATTGTCTTCTGAGTTTGAAATTTAGCAATCAATTGACTCTAAAAAGAGTTCTGAATATTAAACAATGTCTTTACTAAATAAGCATTTTGTGTCCAAATTGTTCTCTCTGGTGTGATCTGCATTGCCATTTTCACACTCTTTTTATATCTACATGAGGATTAAAAATATATTCAAATAAGGAAGAATATAAATTTGACCTTTCTTTTATTGCTTTTGAATAGAAATTTCACTTTATAACAGCTTTAATTTTTAAAATAAGGGCTTATTGATCTAATACAGGGACCAGTTTCTATCAAAGAAATTATGTCCTTTGGTAATATTGAAGGGAGAATTTCAGAGGTTATGAACCAGTCATAGTAATCCTATTGAGGAAAACCAAAGATAAATGTTGATGCCAAACTCATTCACTACTGTGCAGAAACACTAAAAGTGACCAAATTGCTGAAATGTGTGTTTTCTGAATATAGATTTGAGTGTAACAATTCTTCACTTAGTTCCTTCTCATCTATGGCTGTGACCTTAGAAAAACTTGATTAATTAACCTTCATGCTGGAAATTCCATGATAATCCAGTATGTTAATAAGAATAATAATCTAAATTGATCTGGATGCTTATGATGATTAGATGAAGACATATCTTGTGGACTGCAAGCAGAATATGAGGTGGCAAAGAAATCACTAATTCAAAATTCAATAACTAATTCAAAACAATGACATCATGTGGCAAAATTATCAATAAATCTTGCGACAGACAGTGCTCAGATTTTTGTAATAAGACAAACTCCTAAATAGTTGTTTGAATGAAATGACCCTCATAGAGAGTGGCACAACAGGAGTGGCGTTCCTGGAGTATGTGTGGCCTTGTAGGATAAAGTGTGTCACTGGGGATGACTTTGGGATTTCAGATAGTCAAGGTAGGCCTAGGTACTCTCTTTTACTACTGCCTGACAACCTTGATGTAGAACACTCATCTACCTCTCCAGTACCATATCTTCCTGAATGCTGCCATGCTTCCCATCAGGATAATGAACTAAACCTGTTAAATATAAGCCACCTTCAATTAAATGTTTTTCTTCACAAGAGTGGCTGTGGTCTTGGTGTCTCATCAGAACAATGAAACTCTAACTATAATGCTCCTGTGTTGTTCAGATTTTAAACAGACTTATCAAAATTACCAATAAAGAAGGGATGGTTTAATAGAGAACATTCTACAGCTCTGTAAAATGAAGGAGTTTGAACAAGTGGCTCAGTAATCAAACACACTTGAAAGTCATTGATGAGCATTACCTCATGTTAATTATGGAATTTCACTAAGCAAAGTAGAATGGAAATGTGGCTTGTTATGTTCTAGTTCATCTTTGAGTCACTATGGATTATATAAACTGATACCCTAGCCCCCCAAAAATACATACAGAGGAGTGACTTTAGTGTCATGGGGAATAGGTGGATTCCTGTTTATATTTTTCTTTTTGTCTTTTTTAAATTTATTATCTTTAACCATTTCTTTTAGTCCAGTCATTATCTGCCTTCTGACAGTTCCTCATCTCATTCCTCTTCTCCAGTCTCCAAGAGGATGTCCCCACCCCCCAACCCACACCCATACACTTCACTCCACTCCACCCAACCCACCCTAACCAACCCCGCCCTGACAGGCTTTCCACTCCCTGGGGGCTCAAGTTTCAAGCTAGGTGCATCTTCTCTCACTGAGGCAAGAGTCCTCTTCTGTATGTGTCAGGGTCCTCGAATGATCTAGTGTATGCTGCAAGATTGGGGGCTCAGTGTATGAGATATCTCACGTGTCCAGGTTACTTGAGACTCCTGGTCTTCTATGGGGTTGCCCTTCTCCTCAACTTCTTCCAACATTTCTCTAATTCAACCATAGGAATCCCCAAATTCAGTCCATTGGTTGACATTGCTCTGATCTGTTTGTGCAAATAACTGCATTTGTCTCAGTCAGCTGCTTGTTGGGCCTCTCGGAGAGCAGCCATTGCTTGTTGCCCTCTTGTCTATAAGCACACCATAGCATCAGTAATAGTATCGGGCTGTGGAGCCTCCCCTTGAGATGGATATCAATTTGGACTGGTCACTGGACCTCCTTTCCCTCCATGCCCCTGAATTTATTTTAGACAGGAGTAATTCTGGGTCAGAGTTTATGACTGTGGAATGGCAACCCCATCCCTCCACTTGATATCCTGTCTTTTTACTAGAGATAGACACTACAAGTTCCCTCTCCCCACTGTTGGACATTTCATCTAAGGTCCCTCCCTTTGAGTCCTGAGAGTCTCTCACCTCCCAGGTCTCTAGTATATTCTAGAGTTCCCCCCACATTCCACCTCCTATGTTGTGTGTTTCCATTCATTCTGCTGTCCCTCAGAGCTTCACTCCTATGTCCTGCGCCACCAATACCTAATCATGTTTTCTTTTTCTCCTACTGCTCCCCTTTTCCACACAAATCCCTCCCTCTGGATCCCGTGATTGCTTTCTTCTCCCTCCCAAGTGGGATTGAGGCATCCTCACTTAGGCCAATCTGGATCTCTAATTATATTCCACTGAATGACCTGTCTGTCTCTGTACCAATACCATGTGGCTTTTATCACTATTACTGTATAGTAAGGCTTGAGGTCAGGGATGGTGATTTCCCCCAGTTCTTTTATTGCTGAAACTTGTTTTGGCTATCCTGGTTTTTTTTTGTTTGTTTGTTTTTTCCATATGAAGTTGAGAAATGCTTTTTCCATGTCTGTGAAAATTGTGTTGGAATTTTGGTGGGGATTATATTGAATCTGTAGATTGCTTTCGGTAAAATGGCTATTTTCACTATGTTAATCCTACCAATCAATGAACATGGAAGATCTTTCTATCTTCTGAAGTCTTCAATTTCTTTCCTTACAGATCTCTTCTCTTTAAACTCTTGTCTTACAGATCTTTCACATGCATGGTAAGCATTAGAATAAGATATTTTATATTATTTGTGGCTATCGAGAAGAGTTTTATTTCCCAAATTTCTCTCATCCTGTTTATTATTTAGATAAAGGAAGTCTAGTGATTTGTTTAATTTTTTATACTGTACTTTGCTGAAGTTTTATATCAGCTGTGGAAGTTCTCTAGTAGCATTTTGGGGCTCCCTTCTTATACTATCATATCATCTGCAAGTAGATAATACTTGATTTTTTCTGTTCCAATTTCAATCTCATTGATATCCTTTTTGTTGTCTAATTGCTCTAGCTAGTGTAAGACCCTGACGAGACATAGCTTTCTGGAGACCCCCTGAGTGAAGAACATGGAGCCTGATCAATGCAAAGAACATGAGGATTTTTATTTCTGTGCCGTGAGACTGTCCCTGACCCTCAGGAAAGGGGGCTACCCAACACAGCTTGTTCAATGAGCTTTTATACAATTTTCAGGGCACCAGTCATTAGACACAATATGATTGGTAGAACAGTGTGACTTTTTAAATTGATTGGTCTTTAGACTGCCCTTGTGTGAAGGTGGGTGGAATGTGTCCCCACCCGCAGGTAGTTTCTTACCCTGTGTTCTGAGGAATGTTAATTAGCCTTTCCCTTCCTGAGCTTATCTTATTAAGGAAATTCCTGGCCTCCGGTGGTGTTTTTCTAAGATGTCCCTGTTTACTGGATCTTACATTTCCCCCTTTTCTTTGTACATGCTTCAATCTTGAAGCTATTGTGGATAGGTATGCAGCTCATATCCCTGGTCCTCTGTAGAATGTAAAGGCCAAAGGCCAGAAGCAGGAACAAAATGATCAGGAGTCCTAACAATGCAGAAATAAAGGTAGTAAACCAGAGGGAGCTATTAAACCAAGAATCCAAACAGCCCTAACTCTGTTCTCTCTCTTCCACTTGGCTAACCCTTCTCTCACCTTGGCCATTGAATTTTAATTACCCCCAGAATGGTCTCTAGTATATGCTTCCTGATGTCACACCCCGAGGTAGCATAGAAGAAATGGTTGGCCCCCTAAGACTGATGGGCCTACTGCTGTCTTCTCCCATCTTGGAGACATATATATGAGGGTTTCTTGCAGCAAACTTTTCAATTTCGAGAGTCCAAACCCTAAGCCCCACCCTCTAAGCCCACTTCTGGGACATGGTTTAGATTCACAAGTCCCTCATCCCCCACATTCAGGCAATCCCTCTTCCTGTGTCTCCAGGGCAGCAATACCCCAGAAGTCAAGGCCCACCGTTAAATCACAGAGATCAAAGACAGGGTCCAACCACCAGATACAACTTGGGTAGTGGACCAAGCTACAACACCAGTGGCTGAGAGAACCTGCCAAGTCACTTTGGTAGGGTTGTGGGGGCTGCTGAGGCTCAGCACTGGAAGATACACCATAGCCATCTCATGGTTTCTTTAGCCTTGCAGAAGTGGGTTGCTTGGGTGTCTGGCTGCTCTCTAGTTGTCATCAGGTGCAGGTACTTATCTGATGTGAACTCAGGCAGTCACTCCATCCACTTTAATGGAGGTCAGGGCGGTCAACAACATCAGGAACGGCCCTCTCCACTTTGCTTCTGAGTGTTCAGCACAGCATTTATTAACATATATCCAATCTCCAACTTGGTACTTGTGTAGAACCTCTGGGGTGCCTGCATTATACAGGGCACTAAGTTTAGGCCACAATTCCAAGTGACTGATCTGGGAAGCTTGCTATTTAACAATAAGATCCTTGTCAGCCTGAAAAGAAACCCTGACCTTATCAAGAGCAGGAGTCAAGGGAGTGGGTATCCCATGCAGGTTCTCAAAGGGATCAGGTTAAAATGGTAGGGGGTGTTTAGGGCCAAGGGGAGGGGGGCACCAACCAGCCTGAGCCAGTCTCCAAGGTCAATTTATCAAGGTCTCTTTACCTGCTTTGAGCTCTCAGGACAGTAAGCACAATGGGGCTTCCAATTAGTGCCCAATATCTCTGCCAATCCCTAAGTTACCTTAAGAGACAAAAGCAGGACCATTGTTTAATCCAATTACCTTGAGCACTCTAAACCTCTGGAAACTTTTCTTCTAATATCTCCTTATCTATGACAGTAGCTGTTTCCCACTTGGTAGGGAATATCTCAACTCATCCAGGGAAAACATCTACAAACACTAGAAGGTTTTGTAACCATATTTTCCTGGCTTAACTTCTGTAAAATTGACCTACCAATAAACTCCAGGCTGTTCTCCCCTAGGTCTTTTGCCCTGTTTACTCTTGGTTGCATAAACATTCCCTTACCCTGTTCTACTGTCTTTCTGGCCCAGAACCTGAGGTATATATAACTCTTTTGCTTACTTTCTGGGGAGCATAGTTCTCCCTTCTTGTGTACAATATTGTCCTACTTTCGCTTGGTAATAGTTGGTAGGGTGGCTAGCAATCTGAGTCCTTTTTTCTTCAGTATGTTCTAAGTGAAACCATCTCTTAGTCCAGTCTCAATTCCCAGTGAGTGTCTGTTGCAGACCCATAACCAGGGTAGGCTTCTGTATAGCCACTTGATCTGCCTGGTTATTGCCCAGGGACACCGAGTCTCTTCCCTTCTGATGTCTTGGGCAATGAGTAATACTCACAGTTGCTGGCTTCATCAGATCCAAGATTTCCTGCTTGTTTATTTCTTTCCCCTCTGATGTGAGTAGTCCTCTCTCTTGGTATATAGCCTTGTGGAAAAGGCATACCTACTGTCCATGTAAATGTTGATCTTTTTACTTGCCCCCAGGTCCAAGGTTTTGGTCAGTGCTTATCAACTCTGCCTTTTAGGCTGCTGTTCTCAGAGGAAGCAGTTCTGCCCAGACCACCTGGCACTTGTTCACAATGGTGGCTCCTGCTTTGTACTGTCTCTCTACCAGGTAGCTGCTGACACCAGTGAACCAGGTTGCCTCTGCATCAGGAAGCAGCTGATCAGCAGGTCCTTTGCCATCCCTGGTTCTCAGCTAGAATCTGCTGGCAATCATGAGCTGGCAGATTGAAGTCAGGGTCAGGTAGCAGAGTGGCCATGTTGATGGCCACTATTGACATGAAGGTCACCCAATCTGAGTTTAGTAACAGAGTCTGATAATGAGTCATGAGGGGGTTGGTCAGCCATCAATCCAGAGCCTGACAAACAATGCTCTCCAAGGCATGGGGAGCTGTCACAGTCAGATTTTGCCCCAGAGTCAGTTTATCAGCATCTTTAACTAAAACTACCACTGCCACCACTATCAGTAGACAAGCAGGCCACCCAGCAGCAACAGGGTCGATCCCAGGGGCCCAGCCACTGAATGAGCACTCCCTTTGCTATCTCCCTGTTTTCCACTACATAAAGGTGAAAAGGTCTGCTGGCATCAGGCAGTCCTAGAGCAGGGGCCTCCAGTAAAGCCTGCTTAATGGCATCAAAAGCCTGTTGCTCTTCTTCACCCCAACTGAAAGGCTGTCCGTTTTTAGTCAGGGGGTAGAGGGAGGCAGCCAATTCAGCAAGCCCTGGAATCCATAGCTAGCAGAACCCGGCCATGCCCAGGAATTCCCGTACCTGTTTGGGGATCTGTGGAGGAGGGATCTGCAGGGTGGTCTCCTTTGGAGCGTTGGAGAGCTAGCTCTGGCTGTCTTTCAGCAGGTAGCCCAAATAACTTACATCTCTTTGGCAAATTTGGGCCTTCTTGGCTGAGACTCTGTATCTCAATCCTCCTAGTTCCTCCTAGAGGCGTTTGGTCCCCTCTAGACAGTCCTCCTCAGTCTTGGGCCCCAGGTTTCTTCAGAGGCAGGAGGGGAGTATTCCAAGCTGATTGGCACTTCCACAGGATTTCTTGTTCTAGGAGCCTGGTAATGTAGGGCCTGATTCTGTCTTGGGCCTCCCTAGACATCAGATATTGGTGCACAGACACCAGGGAGGCTTGGGCTCTAAGCTCCACATGGATAGGGGTGTTGGTTGTTGGCCCTTCCCATCTCTGCCATCCCAGTCTAGGCCTAGGGAAAGGCCTCAAACCACCGCTCTCTGTAAATTCCTTCCTTGTCCCTTTTCTTTCTTTCTCCCCCCTCCACCCCCTCC
>NW_022196903.1:10551479-10563046 GCF_008632895.1 Mastomys coucha
ATCTCCTTTTCATCTTCTTTCTCTCTCTCTGCTCCTTCTCCTCCTCTGTTTCCCTGTTATGGTAGACTTTCTCAGCAACTTGTACTAAATCCCACAATAACTTTTCCTGTTGTTCCTCTAGCCTTTCAAGCTTTTTCCTGATATTTCTACTAGCCTGGTCTATAAAAGCCATATTTGTGCTCCTTGCTGCTGGAGTCATAGGGCATTTACTAATGGATGCCTCCATGAGTCGCTCTGGAAAGGGAGCAGGTGACTCATCTGATCCCTGTCTAACCTCACACACCTTGGCCAAAATTGTAGGTTGTCATTAGACCTGCCAAATGGAGCCTGGCTGTTAACCTTCAGGTGCCCCTTACCTTCTGAAGTCCCTGTCAGGTCTAGTCAGGGGAAACCAGCTGTCAACAACAGCCTGGTCAATCGATGGTGCCCCTATGTCTCTGGCTTCCTGCATTATAAATAAAGCAGTCTCAAAGAGATGAACCTGCCCTTTGGAAAAGGGAGTTGGGCCTTCCCGTTTACAAGTCGGTCAAAGAGAAGAGCCAATATTGCATAGCCTGATTGCCCTTTCCCAGAGACCCATATGCCCTGAGTGAGAGAGCCACCTTGGAATCAGGGGTTTGGCTCTCAGGTCTCCTCCCATTCCTTCCTCTGGTGAAGGGGGTGCAATGGCCCCAGTCTCCTGTCTTCTAAGGGCTGAGGAGCTAGTACTGGCATTGTCAGGGCCCCTATCCCATCCTTCCTCCCCCTGCTTTTATGAGGGTGTTCCTCCACCCACCTACCCACTCCTACCTCTCCGCCCTCTATTCCCCTACACTGGGGTTGAGAAGTTTTTGATGAATATTTCTATTTCCTTAGTGGATATGGGCCTGTTTAGATAGTTTACTTGGTCCTGATTTAACTTTGATATGTGGTATCTGTCTAAAAAATCATCCACTTCATCTAGATTTTCCAGTTTTGTAGAGTATAGACTTTTGTAGTAGGTTCTGATGATTTTTTGAATTTCCTCAGATTTTGTTGATATGAATCCCTTTTCATTTATTTTGTTAATTTGGAAATTGTTTTTCTGCCCTTTAATTAGTTTGGCTAAGGGTTTATCCATCTTGTTGATTTTCTCAAAGAACCAACTCTTGGTTTTGTTAACTGGTTGATTTCAGCCCTGAGTTTGACTGTTTCCTGGCATTCTTGGGTTTGTTTGCTTCTAGGACTTTCAGGTGTGCTGTCAAGTGTTTGTACAGGATCTCTCCAATTTCTTTATGAAGGCACTTAGTGCTTTGAATTGTCCTCTTAACGCAGCTTTCATTGTGTCCCACAATTTTAGGTATGATGTGTCTTCATTTTCATTGAATTCTATGAAGTCTTTTACCTCTCTCTTTATTTTTGTCCCTGACAAAGTTATCGCTGAGCAGAGTGTTGTTCAGTTTTGATGATTATATTTGATGATTATTTTTGTTGTCATTGAAGACCAGCCTTAATCCATGGTGATTTGATAGCATGCATGAGACTATTCCAATCTTCTTACATCTATTTATGTCTGATTTTATGATCAGTTTTGGAGACAGTTCCATGAAGTGCTGAGAGGAAGGTATATTCTCTTATTTTCAGGTGAAATGTTTTGTAGATATCTGTTAAATCCATTTCGTTCATAACTTCTGTTAGTCTTACTGTGTCTCTGTCTAGTTTCTGTTTCTATGTCCATTCATGAAATTGATGTATTGAAGTTTCCCACTATTATTGTGTGAGGTTCAATGTGTGTTTTGTACTTTAGCAAAGTTTATATTATGAATGTGGGTGACGTTGCATTTGGGACATTGATATTCAGGATTAAGACTCCTTTTGTTGGATTTTTCCTTTGATGAATATCGTGTCCCTTCCTATCTCATTTGATAACTTTTGGTTGAAATCAATTTTATTGTATATTAGAATGGCAACTTAAGCTTGTTCTTGGGACCATTTACTTGGAAACCTTTTTACCAGCTTGTACTCTGTGGTAGTGTCTGTCTTTGTCACTAAAATGTGTTTCTTGTGTACAGTCTGTTAGTCTTTTTATTGGGGAATTGAGTCCATTGATGTTGAGAGATATTAAAGACAATGACTGCTAGTCCCTGTTATTGCTCGAGGTGGTATTATGTGTTTATTATTCTCTTCTTTTGTTTTTTTTTTTTTTGTGACTATTTAGTTTCTTGTGTTTTCTTGGGTATAGTTACTATCTTTGTGTTGGCTATTTTATTCCAGTATCCTCTGTAGAGTTGGATTAGAAGAAAGATATTGTTTACATTTTTTTTGTCATGGAATATCTTATTTTCTCCATTTATTATGATTGAGAATTTTTCTGGGTATAATATCCTTGGCTAGCATTTGTGTTCTCTTGGGATCTGAAAGACATCTGTCCAGGATCTTCTGTCTTTTAGCCTCTGTTGAGAAGTCTGAAGCAACTCAAATACCTCTGCCTTTATATATTACTTGGTAATTTTCCTTACAGCTTTTAATATTTTTCTTTGTGTTGTGCACTTAGTGTTTTGATTATTATGTGACAAGATTATTTTCTTTTGGTCCACTCTATTTGGTGTTTTGTAGGCTTCTTCTAGATTTATGGCCATCTCTTTCTTTAGGTTTGGGAAATCTTGTATGATTTTGTTGAAAATATTTTCTGGCCCTTTGACCTGAGATTCTTCCACTTCTTCTGTTCCTATTATTCTTAGGTTTGATCTTTCCAATGTGTTCTGAATTTCCTGCATATTTTGGGTTAGGAGCTTTTTACACTTTGTATTTTCTTTGACCAAAGTGTCAATATTTTTTATGGTATCTTCTAAGCCTGAGTGTTTTTCTTCTATCTTTGGTATTCTGTTGATGATGCTTGCATCTGTAGCTCCTGATCTCTTTCTTAAGTTATCCATCTCCAGGGTTGCCTCCCTTAGTGTTTTTGTTGTTTCTATTTCCATTTTTAGTTCTTGGACATCTTTGTTTAACTCCTTCACCTGCTTGATTGTATTTTCCTGTATTTCTTTAAAGGATTTATTTGGATGTTCCTTAAGTGCTTTGACTTGATTGCCTGTGCATTGCCTGTATTTCTCTAAGGGAGTTCTTTACATCTTCCTTAAAGGCCTATATTATCTTTTTGAGATGAGATTTTAGATCATTATCTTGCTTCTCATGCATGTTAGGATAGCCAGGGCTTGCTGTCAATGGAGAACTGGGTTATGATGGTGTCAAATTGCAATGGGTTCTGAGGCTTATGGACTTGTGCTTGCCTCTAGTCATCTGGATCTCTTTGTTTGGTAACATGACTGGGTGTCTGACTGAAACTGGCCTCCTTGGAGGCAGATACAGCTCTGTGACCTGTGTTAGAGCTGTTCTCCTTGGAGGCAAGCAGTGTTGTCTCTGGTTAGTGTTTGCCTCTTTTGTCTCTGATTAGAGCAGACCTCTTGTGTTCCTGGTTACAGCAGACCTCCTGGGAGACACACAGCCTGTAGCATTTGGGTGGGAACTGGGCAACTGGGCTCACCCAAGTGTGAAATTGGGAGAGATGGTAAGGTGAAGCTTAGGGGGCAGGGCTTGTTTGCATTCTTCAATATTTTCAGTTAGGTTAAATGGTGGATAATGAGAGAGTGGAGTTTCAGGAAAGACAGGACTACACAGATAACCCTTCATGGAAAAGCTAAAGAAAGAGGAGGAGGAGGAGGAGGAGGAGGAGGAGGAGGAGAAGAAGAAGAAGAAGAAGAAGAAGAAGAAGAAGAAGAAGAAGAAGAAGAAGAAGAAGAAGAAGAAGAAGAAGAGCAACAACAGTAGAAAGAAGAAAAAGAAGAAGGAGAATGAGGGGGATTGAGAAGGGAGGGAGGAAGGAAGGAAGAAGGGAGTAGAAGGAAGGAAGGTGGAAGAAAGGAGGAGAAAGGAAGAGGATGGAAGAGGAAGGAAGGAGGAAGGATGAAGAATGAAGAAAAAAGATGAAGAGGAGGAGGAGAAAGAAGAAGAATAAAAGATACAAAAGATGGGGAAGGAAAATTGTACTCATAAACAGAATATCTGTGCTTTTCTCTACAAAGACTACAGAATAAGAATAAGCCAGTTGTCATTCAAGTATGGATACAGGAGGGGTTCATTAGACCCTAAACCTCAATAAAGTGGGATTGGCAATTAATGGCTGTTGGAGTAGAAAAACTGAGAAGTTTTTCAGGAGTGTGATTCCCTATGAGATTTCCCATGCTTCATTGTGTCATGATACACCCATGCCCATGTGGGCTCAATATCTTAGTGGGTTATTAAAGTAGAAAAATAGGAAATGAAGAGAGAAGAGGAGGAAGAGGACTTGGAATTAGTATGGGTATGAAGAGGGATCTGGAAGGAGGAAAAGGGAGCATATAAGAAGATGAATTTGAAATACATTGTATGTGTGTATTATATAATTACTAAAGACAAAATTTAGAAAAAGAGGAAAAACCTGCCAAACATATAAGCATAATACTAAAGATGACACAAAGGATTTTTGTCATATGGAAGATAGTTTCCCCTTTGGAAAACCCCTATTCCATCTGCCCTTTCCCTGCTTCTATGAGGGTGCTCCCCCACCCACCTCCCCTCCCTGGCACTCCCCTACACTGGAGCATCAATCATTCACAGGACTAAGGGCCTCTCCTCCCATTGCTGCCAGACCAGGCCATCCTCTGCTACATATGCAGCTAGAGACATGGATTGCTCCATGTGTACTACTTTTTGGTTGGTGGTTTAGTCCCTGGAAGATCTAGGGGTTCTGCTTGGTTGATATTGTTTTTCTTCCTATTGGGTTGTAAACCATTGCAGCTCCTTCAGTCCTTTCTCTAACTCCTACATTTGGGACCCTGTGCTCAGTCAAATGGTTGACTGTGAGCATCCACCTCTGTATTTGTCAGGCTCTGGCAGAGCCTCTTAAGAGACAGCCATATTAGTCTCCTGTCAGCAAGCACTTGTTGGCATCCATAACAGTGTCTGAGTTTGGTGTGTATATGGAATGAATACCCAGGTGGGGCAGTCTCTGGATGGCCTTTCCTTCACTCTCTGCTCTACACTTTGTACTTGCTTCCATAAGTATTTTGTTGCTGCTTCTAAGAAGAACCAAAGCACCCACACTTTAGTCTTCCTTTTTCTTGAGCTTCATGTGGTCTGTGAAATGTATCTTGGGTATTCTGAGCTTTTGGGCTAATATCCACTTATCAGTGAGTAGATATCATGTGTGTTCTTTAATGACTGGTTACCTCACTCAGGAGGATATTTTCTAGTTCCATCCATTTGCCTAAGAGTTTCATGAAGTCATTGATTTTAATGGCTGAGTAGTACTGTGTTGTATAAATGTACCACATTTTCTGTATCCATTCCTCTGTTGAAGGATATCTGCTTCAACAGAGGAATGGATACAGAAAATGTGGTACCAGCTTCTCCCTACTATAAATAAGGCTGCTATGAACATAATGGAACATGTGTCCTTGTTATATGTTAGAGCATCTTTTGGGTATATGCCCAGGAATGGTATAGCTGGGTCCTCAGGTATTACTATGTCCAGTTTCCTGAGGAACCACCAGACAGATTTCCAGAGTGGTTGTACCAGTTTGCAATCCAACAGCAATGAAGGAGTATTCCTCTTTTTTCCACATCCTTGCCAGCATCTGCTGTCACCTGAGTTTTTTATCTTAGCCATTCTGACTGGTGTGAGGTAGAATCTTAGGGTTGTTTTGATTTACAGTTCTCTGATGACTAAGGATGTTGAACATTTCTTTAGGTGCTCCTTGGCCATTTAATATTCCTCAGTTGAGAATTCTTTGTTTAGCTCTTTACCATATTTTTTAATAGAGCTATTTTCTTCTCTGGAGTCTAACTTCTTGAGTTCTTTGTGGACATTGGATATTAGCCCTCTGCACATTCTCATTTCCACATCTAATAGTAGTAGAAATACAGACTCAGAGAATACTAATCATTCCTCTAGTTAGGTGGAGACTGTGAAAAAGCTCACTCTTAAGTATGAAACACATATTTGGGAAAGCTGATGTACTGTGGTGACTACTTAGTGATGCTGTAGGCTTCAGACTTGCTACTATTTTAAATAGACTTATCACAGTGCTGACTATTTTTATGTCAACTGGACACAAGCTAGGGTCATTTCAGATGTGGGAACCTTAACTGAGAAAATGCCCCCATTAGATTGGCTTGTGAACAAGCCTATGGTACATTTTCTTGATTGATTTTTAATTGATGTGGGAGGGTACAACATAATATGAGCAGTGTCCTCCCTGGGTAGGTGGATCTGGGTGCCATAAAAGCAAGTTAACAAATCATGGGGAGCAAGTTAATAGCCAGCACCTGTCCATGGTCTCTGCTTAAGCTCCTGCCTCCAGATCCCTGCCCTGGTTTATTTCTTGCCCTGACTTCCCTCAGTAAGGGCTATTATCTGGAAGTGTAAGTGAACTAAATCCTTTCCTCTTCAAGTTGCTTTTGGTCATGATATTTTATCGCACGCAGCAACAGAAACCCTAAGACATAAGACAAATCATCGTAACTGAGAGCTGGTGGCTGTGTTCATG
This sequence comes from Mastomys coucha, assembly GCF_008632895.1. Classification (NCBI taxonomy): domain Eukaryota; kingdom Metazoa; phylum Chordata; class Mammalia; order Rodentia; family Muridae; genus Mastomys; species Mastomys coucha. The sequence goes on from NW_022196903.1 coordinate 10,558,025, forward strand.
AACTTAATTTATGACAAACTTTACATGTGTGTATACGTATCAGTGATCACCTGTGACACTGTAAATGTAAATAAATTTAATTTGTTAAATAGTGCTCAAAGCTGAAAAAAAGGCAAAAATAATTACGTGTTAAAAGTTAATTTCACAATGATTCTTTAAGCTGGGCAGTGGTGGTGCACGCCTTTAATCCCAGCACTTGGGAGGCAGAGGCAAGCTGATTTCTGAGTTTGAGGCCAGCCTGGTGTACAGAGTGAGTTCCAGGACAGCCAGGGCTATACAGAGAAACCCTTTCTCAAAGAAACAAACGAACAAACAAACAAAAGTCCCCATTCTCTTTAAACAAGAGAACAATGAAAAAAATTCAAATAATCTAAGAATGCTACTTAAAAATAGAGAAATAAAATAACTGAAGTATCTCACCCCTGTTACTTCAGTACTCTCAGGGTGATATAGAAATGTTTTCATTGTTTGAGGTAAGCCTGTATTATAAATAAAGTACCCAACCAGCATGACTACAGATATTCATGTAAATAAACCAACCGGCAAACAGAATGAAAACCTGCTAGAGCAACACAACTCTGGCAAATCTAGACAAGTGCAAAAGGCAATTTTTCTTATTATTAAATAAAAGTTGAGAAATATGACAGTTCAAACAAGAGACTGAATAATTTTTCTAATTTCAAGGTAATACAGATTTAAAAAATCCCAAAGGACTATTGAAGGCAATATTTAGTAAGCAGAACTTATGAGAAATATCACTCCCTTGTTTCTTCATGCTTTAAACTTGCATGGGTTCACATAATCAAAAAATTCTGCTCTAGAAAAACCTTTTGTTGGCCCAGGAGATGTGACCTCGTGTACCCAAATTTAGTTAGAAATGTCAGAAATGCTCTGCCTGGTAATTACATAGTGTGTCTAAATCAAACAATCGCTTTTAATCATTAGAATGATCATAGTAATTTGAAAGGTGAACACAGCAAGACTGATGTTAACACAAAATTGTTGATATCAAATACTCAAATTAATACTGGATCATTTCCATCATTAATCAGGAAATAAATCTATCTTGTAAGAGGATTTTCTGAGAGCAGCTAATAACTGCTATCACACTTTCCTGAATCCATAAGCCAAATATAGATAGAAGAGTGACTGATATTAGAAGCCTGAAAGTGACAGCTCCCTCATGAATATCAGCAAACCATGTGACCTCCACAGTATTAAGACTTGAAGGAAAATTATCTTATCATGAAAGAATTCAGCAGTCAGCTTGATGAGTCCACTGTAGTGCAAATGTACAGATATCTATGTCAAATTGATCCTCTGTCATTATCTTTATGTTTAGAGAGTTACTAAAAACAAAAGTCAATGAATTATCAATAAGTTTTGCATATGATATACATCCTATACGAAAAAAAAAGTCTGTAAGGGAAATTAAATCTTTATTCCAATGTTACCAGGCTGTACCAAGTCATTCTTTATTTTAACAGCATCTATCATATACTTCCTGACAGTGACATTATTCTTTCTCCTGAGAGACACAGACACATAGAAAAGTATTGAAATGGTGTAGAAAATAGGGTAGGGTTTTCCTCTTTTGATATGCTAGATCATTAAATCAAAATTAATCCATTCACTATGAGTTTTAATCAATATACAACACTCCCAAACAGAAGAGATTTAAACCTTTCTGTCATGTCAAACAGTATTCATGCTAAACAGCTTCTTCTCTCAGATGTTAGAGCTACTGTCAGGTAAATAAGAGACAGGTTTGCTGCAGGTATTAACATCTCAAACACGCCTTCATTGACATTATAGATAAGTACATAGCTCATTAGTGCTCAAAGATGCACATGTACATATATGTAAAAAAATCCTTAATAGATACATAATTAAGTAGTTCATTGTTGAAGTGTTTTCATAATCAAAAATAACTAAATATTTATGAATTAATATTTTATAAGTTCATGCAATATTATACTCTATACAGTCCAGCAAAATGGATAAGATTACTGCTATACAGTTAGGCAAAATTAACAGACATATGTAATATGTGTATGTATACATGTGTGTATATGTATATACACAAAAAATATATGTGTTCAATTGATATTTTTTAAATGAATGGACATCTTTATTCATAGCAATTCATGTTTTAATGCTAACTCTACTTTGAACTTCTCATTCTAGTCAATGTGCCATTATGATAAACTTGTGTCATTGAAAAGATTTAAATTATATTACATTATAACATAGAAATTATATTTCCTTTCCTAGGATATATACATATATATATACATATATACATGTATATGTATATATATATATATATATATAGAGAGAGAGAGAGAGAGAGAGAGAGAGAGAGAGACAGAAAGAGACAGGCAGATGACAGACAGGCAGGCAGACAGACAGATAGACAGAGACAGAGACAGAAACAGAGAGACAAAGACAGAGAGACAAAGCAAGTATTAAGTTATTAAGACTCAGAAAATCAAAGTGCAAAATTCTAGCAGGTCCTAGCATAGCCCCAAAGGCCAGTGAAGAAGTCAGTACACATAACACAGGAAGTCACCAATGAGCTTCAACGAGAGTGGGTCACGGCTCGTATACAATTGCTTCAGATAGACAAGCAGATGAACTGTGAATGGCATTACCAAGACAATCCACACAAACACCACCCAAGTATGTAGAATTGCCTGGACACAGGACTGAAGATGGATGAAGTTTCTGAAGTTAACGTGTATTATTCAGATTTAAGAAGTTACTTTTGGACAGTTAAGGTTGCATACACTTTAATTTCAGCACTTGTCAGGCAAAGAAAGGTATATCTCTATGAGTGTATTATTTAAGCTTGACAATATTGATAATCTTCTAAGATATTATTTAAAACTGATAATTAAGAAATAGCTGAAAAGATAACCTAATCAGTTAAGAACACCTGGGTTCAGTTCCTTGTACTCAGGTAGGAACTCACAATCAGCTGTAATTTCAATCTTAGAGAATTTGAAATTCTCTTCTGTCCTGTGTGGGCTTTTTTGGTATACACATATACACATGTAGGATAAACACACATATAAAAATAAAATAAATAATTATAAAATGTTTTGCAATATGATCACATAATTTTGAACATTCTTGGGCACAAATTTCTTTGTAATATCAATCTATAGACCATCTATGTATATCATCTAAACATGTATGTATCATATGCCTATGTATCTATCATATATCTATACATCTATGTATGTATGTATGTATACAACTATCTATCCATCTCTCTATCTGTCGATCTATCTGCTTACCTACCTACCTATCTACCTACCAATCTAGTCACCTAAGTGGACGTGATGTTGGGAGGCCAAATACAGGCCCTCATACATGCTAAAAAGACATTCTAACACCAGGCTTGTATTACCTAACTCACAGACAGTATCTTTTCAACAATTCACATCGATTGAGAGATATTCATCTCAGCCAACTTATTGGTGGTTTAATCAAAATTTAATATTATTTAATAATTTTTTTTCATACTAACTATTCATATTCGCTATTGTTGGTTGTCTTTCTCTGCCAAAGCAGGTAGCAGTAGTGATGGCCAGCTGCATATGTTGCAAAGAAGGACCTAGTCAGTCATCAATGGGAGGAGAGGCCCTTGATCCTGTGAAGGTTCTATGCCCCAGTGTAGGGGAATGCCAGGGCCAGAAAGCACAAGTGGGTGGGTTGATGAGCAAGGGGAGTGAAGAGGGGGAGGGGATAGTGGGTTTTCTGAGGGGAAACAAGGGGATAACATTTGAAATGTAAATAAAGAATATCTAATAAAAAAAGTAAAAAAAAAAAGTTTAACATCTATATACACCCATACTTTTAGTTTTCCCCAAGAATGCAGAAGTTTTGGGATTCTGTGAATTACCAATGAAAGCACTTTCCGAAGTCAGGAAGCAAACATAACTTGTATGATAAATGATAGACCTGTTGAATAAAATAGGATGTGAAAGGTATCTCTCATGATTTTATGACTGTGCTCCCCAATTCCTTCAGGATCCACATAGACCTCACAAATCAATTTCTTTCTCCATATGATCTTCTTTTTGTCATAGAACAAAGGACTTTTGACCTGTACAGCCTCAATTTCCAGATTATTCTAAATACTACCTCTGGGGAAAAGCCTTTGTCTCATGAATGATGTTTTCAAATCAGAAACATTTTGAAACATTCATAGGCAAAATACAATCCTAGCCCTCATATGCTAAAAGACAACATTTTCAGCTGCTCAGAGGGCTTACCAAAATAGAGACAGTGTGGTGAAAGTGAACATAGAGTTCAATTACATTATTTTATCCTGCTTGTCAAGTGAGAATGTCCAGCCAACTCTTACATGTTAGACAGTCTTATCACCACAGAATTATGTGGAAATTTTATAGCTTTCCATAAATTTAAAAGATTCCAGAGCCCTAATCAATTGACCAGGAGAAGTAACTGGCTTAATAAAGCTAAAAACATTTATTTTTTACATATTAAGAAGATAATTGTATATTGTATCAAAAGGTCGATCATCTGTTGCTTTAGTACATGAGATCCTAAAATATGACACTTATTAAATTTTAATTAACATTATAATGTATCACAGTAAATAGAATGTCCCAGCAAACTCTCTAAATAGCTCTCTTCAAGTACAAGGGCAATTTGTTCATCATAATTTACCAATTTTTATGAATATTTAAAAGCTAATAGAAAATATATCTTTTTATTAATGTTATTGAAAGAAAAATTTAATTTCTAAATCATTCAAATGAAAAAATTAATAAAGCACTTGTTTGGAAACCATATCCCAAAATATCCCAAGATAACTATCCCAAGATAACTTTGATAGCTAGCTTTTATTTCTGATTCCATGACAGGGTAGAGGTTAGTGATGGCCTTACAATTTACATGCAACTAAAAAACTTACTGATTGTCTTCTGTAGGATGCCGTCCCGCAGCTCCTACTTGCGTGGGGTCCCACGAACCGAGGATTTGGAAACC
>NW_022196903.1:10566927-10597265 GCF_008632895.1 Mastomys coucha
AACCCCCAGCGAGCTGAGTCTCTGGTTTCGGATTTGAGTTCTTTCAAGAACACAGCAGGGCCACCACAGTCTTCAGGTAAATAGAATGTTTAAAAGAGATAATATTATGTGAATCAACTAAAATATAAATTTTACTACCAAGTAGATCCCCTTCAGCTCCTTCAATCCTTTCCCTAACTCCTCCACTGGGGTCCCTGAGCTCGGTCTGATGGTTGACTGTAAGCGTCTGCATCTGTATCAGTAAGGGCATGGCTGAGCCTCTCAGGAGACATTCATATCAGGCTTCTGTCAGCAAGCACTTCTTGGCATCAGCAATAATGACTGGGTTTAGTGGCTGCATATGGCATGGAATCACAGGTGGGGCAGTCTATGGATGGCCTTTCCTTCAGTCTCTGCTCCGCTCTTTGTCCCTGTATTTTCTTTAGACAGGAGCAATTCTCTCTAAAGACATCCCCTTTATCAGTGAGTGCATACCATGTGTGCTCTTTTGTGACTAGGTTATCTCAATCAGGATGATATTTTCTAGTTCCTTCCATTTGCCTGAGAATTTCATGAAGTCATTGTTTTAATGGCTGAGTAGTAACTCTACTCTGTAAATGTACCACATTTTCTATACCTATTCCTTTGTTGAGGGGCATCTGGGTTGTTTCCAGCTTCTGGTTATTATAAATAATGCTGCTATAAACATAGTGGAGCATGTGTCCTTGTAATAGGCTGGAACATCTTTTGGGTATATGACCAGTATAGCTGGGTCCTCAAGTAGTACTATGTCCAATTTTCTGAGTAACTGCCAGACTAATTTCCAGAGTGGTCGTACTAGCTTACAATCCCACCAGCAATGAAGTAGTGTTCCTCATTCTCCACATCCTCGCCTGCATCTGCTGTTGCCTGAGTTTTTGATCTTAGCCATTCTGACTGGTGTGAGGCAGATTCTCAGCGTTGTTTTGATTTGTATTTCCCTGATGACTAAGAATTGTTGAACATTTCTTTAGGTGCATGTATACATTTAACTGTATTAAATTTTTATCGAGTTTCTTAAGGCTTCTTCTATTGCTATGGCAAAATTTGTCTCAAAGAAAATTGGAGATGGAAGGGTTTATTTGGGTTATATACCCCAGCTTCTAATCTACTGAAGGAAATAAAGGCTGGAATTCAAGCAGAGGAGGAATCTGTGGGCAGGAACTGATGCAGGAGACACGGAAGAATGTTGCTTATTGTGGATTGATCAGCTTGCTTACGCATCCCAGGACCACCAGCAGGAAAGAGGTTTGTCACAGCCCCCAAAGCATCCGGAATCTCTCACGTTAATCATTAATCAAAAAGAATGCCCTACCCACTTACATACAAGTCCATATTATGGGAGCAATAGTTCACCTTAGATTCAGTGCTCCCAGATTTGTCTAAGTTTGTGAAAGGTTGACAAATCCAATAAGAACAGCAACTGGAGACAGAAAATGAGAAGTGAGAACCAAAGATCTGATGTGTACAGTAACACTGGTACAGAGAAGAGAAGTTGGTCAGGGTCAAGATGGCTTTACTATATTCTTGAAGAGGACCATCAAATAAAATGAACATCATATTGCCCACTGTATTTCATGCAATTTTAATTTATAATATATGGGTGCTTAAAACAGCAGATAGTACTAAAGAACACAGATAAAAACCCATATAAATCATACAGAATCACAATAAACAAGAATTATCCATACCTCAGATTTCTATTTGTGTGTTTATCATCATAAGCTTCCTTCTCAAAAGGGATTATTTAAATACTGTGTATTACTAAAATACTCATGCACATATGCCCTGATGACATTGGGGGTTCAATCATTATAATATAGAAGCATTGTAAATAATCAATGTATAAATGCTGTTGATTAGTTATAAATTATGATTCATGTGCTAAATATATTTATATTTATGTGCTAATATCTTCATATGTTTAAAGATTGTATTGTTTTAAAATAAATTGCATCTTTATTAAAGGAAATTATAGCAGTGAGTAGGAATGAGAAGAAAATACAGATCTGAAGGTTTACCTTAGAAGGGTTTTCTAGACCTAGCTATCTATCACGTGAGAACAGTGAGAGGGAAGAAATACAGATTACAATATTGTGTCTGATATGCAGTGTCATTGGGAATAAGAAAGTGGATGATGGACTTTTGATATTTGATTGATAGACTGAAATTTGCTGCCAGGGTATTAAGAGTGGATTAGAAGTCTGTCGTATGAACAAAAGTCACCAAACAGAATAAAAAAAAAGGGCAAGAGGAAGAGGAGAAAGGAGCACAACAAGAAGAATCCACCCACAAAGAGAAATAAGCAAAGCCAGGAAATTAGAGTTCTTCACTGAATTATAGCCTTTCCCTGTCTTTGGGGATCATGAGTAAAATCTCCTTTCTCAAAAACTTCCTGTTTGTTTCACACTGAACCATGTTGTTTCCTGTTACTTTTAACCAGAGTTTTAACTCATATAATCATTAATTATAATTCATATAAATCATTAATTATAATGGAATGTACAAAAGATTCTCAAGCTGGCAACACTGTAAAAGTTAGAACATGTAGGTGAATCACACATGGGGAGAAGAACCAGTTTAAAGGCAGAAACTCCAAAAGTCACCATTGTTCTGAAGGAAGAGTTGGAGAAACTTTGATCAAAGCATAAGTAGGTATTAATGCTTCTAAACCATGGAGTGTTTGGAGATTCCTGGAGAAGTGAATGAAACAATCAAAAATAGCAGAGGAGATATCTCTGAACTGGGTCTATGCAGTCCATCACGACAATTAGCATCCTGGAATTCAAAGAATATGAAAAACAATACAATTATCTGCAACGGGGAGTACTTGCCTTATTTAAGATCATATGCACCAAGGCTCCTACTGCTGATATTATAATTGTTACTAAGGACCGAGCAGGAAAGCATGAAGTAAAAGTTGTACCTATGAAACAAAAGTACATTACTAGACCCTTGTGTCCCACTGATTGGAGGACTATTATTTCTTAAAAATGACTGAAGTAAATAAAACAAACCAACAAACACAATAAGAAATAATGATTATTAATACTTGGGGCTTTTTTGAACAGTGAAAAATGCAAGGGGAAATAAGCTAAAAACAAAACAAAACAAAAAACTACAACAGAATTTACTGCAGAACAGTGGGTCTTAAGCATCTCCATAGGAACATGTGACATTATAAGGCCGATGTTAGGGAACAGTACTCCATGTTGCTTCTGACAATAACTTGTTGAAGTTGGAAAATTATGAAACCTCAATGCCCATGGCTTGGAAGACTCAGGTAGGAGTAATTTGAGGGCAGCTTGGAGCTACTTAGTGATTCTGACACTACAAATCAATATGTTGTTGAAAACTAAAGCCCAGAGACAAATAAATAAATGACTTGCCTATATTTTTCTATAAAAAATCCTCTTGATAAGGTCTTATTAGGAACATTTTTGATAGATAATACATGTGACTTGTGGAATCATTACAATTATGGTATATTTAACTTCATAAGTGAATTTTGAATTTATAAGTACAAAACAACGTTTAAAAGAACTCTTTTAAAATTTTTTATCCTTTTTGATAATTCCATGAGAGTCTTGGGAATCAAACCCTAGTCCTCTGCAAGAGCAGCAAATGTTCTTAACAACTGGGATTTCTTTTAAGTCATACCAATGAATATTCTTGTCACAGAGTTAGTATGTGCTTAGTCAGTGTTTACTGAATGTTTAAAACAAGTAGCAAATGAACAATCAGGTGAGTGAATGAATTAATTAAATTAATGAGAATCCCTGTTCCAAAGCTCTCGCTGGTGTCTCCAGTAAGATCATCATCCCTTCCTCAAACAGAACAATACGCATGTATTTTTTCGAGACATTAAGGAGCTAGAACATGCAAATGCTAAGTTTGGAGGAGACCTACCATAAAATCAATAATGGAGAGTTGTAATATCCAGGAAAAATCACAACCTTAGAGCTACCTTTCAGAGAAAAATACAAATTAAATATTAAGAGTTAAAGCAATAACAAATCATACATCCCCATAGCAGTGTAGGAAACTGAACACTATGATATATTTTTTAAATTTATTTACTTATTTTTTACACTCCATATTTTATCCCCTGCCCTGTCCACCCTCCTACTGCTCCACATCTCATACCTCCTCTCTACTCCCTGTCTCCACATGAGTGTCCACACCCCCCATGCCACCTAACCTCTAAACTCCCTGGGGCCTCCAGTCTATTGAGGCTTAAGTGCATCATCTCTGATTGAACACAGACCCAGCAGTTCTCTACTGCATGTGTATGTTGGTAGCCTCATATCAGGTGGTGAATGCTGCCAGGTTGGTGGTTCAGTGTTTGAAAGATCTCAGGGGTCCGTATTAATTGAGAATGCTGGTCCTACAGGGTCACCTCCTCAGCTTTTTTTCAGTCCTTCCCTAATTCAACAACAGGGGGCAGCTGATTTGTCCATTGGTTGGGTGCAACTATCTGTCTCTGACTCTTTTAGATGTTTATTGGGTCTTCTGGAGTGCAGTCATGCTAGGTCCCTTTTTATGAATGCTCCATAGCCTCAGAAATAGTGACAGGCCTTGGGATCTCCCCTTGAGCTGGATTCCTCTAAAGAATGAAGCCCTGAGGGCCAGTAGAAAGCATGGAAACAGACAACCTCTGGAGGTAAGAGGTTGGGGAGACTCTCCAGAATGTACTAGAGACCTGGGAGGTGAGACACTCTCAGGACTCAAAGGGGAGGGACCTTAGATGAAATGGCTGACAGTAGGGAGAGGGAACTTATAGAGCCCACCTCCAACAGGAAGACAGGACATCAAGTGAGGGAGAGGGCCATCTCACAGACACAACTCTGACCCATATTTGTTCCTGTCTGAAAGAATTACAGAGTTGGAAATGAGGGGGAGCCTAAGGAAAAGAAGGTCTACCATGATATTGTTTTTTTGAAAATAAACATTCCCATGGAGCAAATATTATTTCCAATATACTTTCATGATAAAACATAAAACTATTCCTGCAAAACCTCATCTAGGAAAGAGCTAGAGAGTAGTTCAAGAAAAAGACAAGCACAGAGAGGCGAATGGTAAGAAAGTTGATTAGGGCTAGTGGACAGTCCAGAGCAAAGCACTTTCACTCTAAATATATCAGCTAGAAATCTTATTGTGATGCAAGGCTGATCATCAGACAAATTCTTATTTTGCTGACAAATTAATTTTTCAGAAGATACTAGAAGCAAAAAGTAGAACTCCAACTTAATCTGATCCGAGATAAGTGTTTAGTGTTCTGAAGATAAAGGTACTAGAAGTAAGAATTGTCCAATTACAGAATCCTGTACTACTCATGCAGTCTACTTAAGTCTCGCTGCTGCAAAAGTAGATTTTAATGTGTGTAGTAGCCAGGAGTTTAATAATAATAAATCAAAAACTAAATATGTATTCAGGAACTTGACAGAGACTCAAGGAAGAGATGTGTTTCTTTTAAACTATTCACATCATTAAATGTTTTATTTCAAAACATCCACAAAATACTTTTTTTTTTCAAAATTGTATGACTAAATCAAAATGGATTTGAGTAGTTGAATAAAATACTTAACTCTGCATGTATGTATTGTTTTTAGTGTGTAATGGAATCTGTAAAAATGTGTATTCTAACTTTTTTGCAATCTGTAGTGGTTTACAGAAATATGCACAAGAGGTGGTTTTAATAGCACTATATTTTATTGCATAAAATATAAAAGCACTTTACTTGTACAAAAGTCAACTAAGGTCTTTACTTACTTTTCTGTTGCTGTATACGAAACCATGACTGAAGCAACTCAGAAAGGAAGGGTTCTGTTGGGCTTCCTTCCCCAGGGGGTCTAGAGTCCATAATAGCTGAAAGGCACAGTAGCAAAAGCAGGTATGGCAGCAAGAATGGGATGCTGGGACCTCACATCTTCAAATGCAAGAATGGAGTAGAAAAAGGCAGCTGGGATTGGAATGCTACTATAAGTACTCAAATCCCATTTGAAGCAGCATACTTCCTCCAACAAAACCACAACTCCTAAGCCTTCAAACACTGCAGCCAACTGAAGAGCGAGTGCTCAAATATCTGGTCCTGGCTGGGACATTCTCATGTAAATCACTACAGATTGAAAAAAAACCCAGAATACAATTTTTTACAGATTCCATTATGTACTAACACCATAATACATACATACATACATACATACATACATATATACATGGCTAAGTGTTTTGATCAACTACTCTAATATGTTTTAATTAAGTCATACGAATATGGCAAGTCATAAAGTGAATATTGAAAAAAAGAATAAAACAAAATCTTAACCTTCCCACAAAGCACACAAAATATTTATGTAGATTTGAAAAATTATGTAAGTGATATCTATTTAGTATCTCTATAATTTCTACATCTTTGTGTGCACTTATCAAAAATCCTACAGGGAACATATTATACTCATAATGGAAACATAAGAGTATGTTTTAAAATTAGCCAGAATGCATGCATATTTAATAAAAGTATTATGTCTTGGTTTGATAAATGTATACTGACTTAATCAAGGAAAGTAATAGAGTATATCATGTGTTTCTCATATTATACCTGAATGTTATGCTCACTTCCCGATAGCTCACTTCAATTAGAAAATTAACAGGAATGCATTCAGGAACTATTGAGCTCAATGATGGGATGCATGCCAGTTATATTAAAAACAGCAGAGTTGGTACAAAAGATGTGGCAGGGAGGGTAACAGGTGGGACACTTGAGTTCAGGCCTTGATCTGTCACACTTGGCCACCCCAGACACCAAACAGCTCATGGCATGTTTCATCGCTGTGCATTTATGTGTATGGAGTGCAGGCAGTGGAGCACACATGTGAGCATAACTATGTTTTTAAAAGATTATGAGACTCAAGACCAGGAAAGAGCATCTGTGAAATTGTGTGTAGAAATGTAATAAATGTTTAAAATATTTCTATAAAAAATACTAGCACAGGTAATTATACTGTATGTGTATATAATAAGCATTTACAGATTGTTCCTCTGTAGACATTTAACCAAGACAAGATGACAAATTAAAGAATGCCCAACTTTCTGCTTTACTTTTATTTTTACAGCGTTATGATATGAGGAGGGTCACATGCCAGAGTACAGGTGCCCTTGCGGAGGTTAGAGGATGAAAAGGCAGTTCTCCTTTTTCAACTTTTCTCAGGTTCTGGGTTCTGAGAATCCAAAAATATTGTTAGGCTTATGGGACAAGTGTCTTTGCCCATGGATTCTCTCACTAGCCCATTGATCATTTCGCTTTGAAACTTAAAGAAGTATTATTAAAACTTGTACTTATTGTATGTTATTATAACATAACATATGCTGTTCTAAATGGTATATAGAAAAGTCATGTGCTCAACTTTTGACTCAGCCTAAGGTGGGTGTTATAGAAACACGATATACTAAGAGACACTGGGAGTGAGCAAGGGAAGGGAAGGGAAGAGGAAGGGGAGGAGCGACAGAATACTGAGAAGGGAGGGAGGGAATTTGAAATGAGAAAGTAACAAGGAAGGGATGAATAGAGACTAGGAGAAAGGAGAGATAGGTAGAGAGAGAACAGGGGAGGAAGGAAGAGATAGAAGGAAAGCAAGAGAGAAGATAGAAAGCCCAACCAGTTTTAGATTACCTATGAAATAACAATCTAATATGAATATTTCAAAAGAATTCACTTGGAAGATTAGACTGTCACATTTTTGCATGGTAAGACTTTATGATTTTATATGGACCAATAAGTTGTCTATCAATGCCCAGATATGGTAAAAGCAAGAAAATGAACACTGAGATTCCCATGTTTCTGGTGCCAGCTCTGATACGTTATCTTACCTGATACTAATTCATTTGTGAAGTAATTATGTTTTTGACTGATAAATGCTAAACCCATAAAGACTAAATAGAGAAATATCTAGTGAGCCACAGAATAAAGGTATAAGTCCTTTTCATAAGGCAGGGCTTGACCCCATATCTGTGATTGACTAAAGTGTTTTTGAGGCCCCAAGTTCCTAAGGAAATGCATTAGAACTCCCCAGGAATGGAATGGATCCTAGCGAGAGCTGCATGGGACAGCCCTACTTCTGTTCAAACAGTCCTGGCTTAATCCCTATATAATAGTGCTCATTGATCCTACCAATTTAACAAAGTTTCTAAATCAATTTAACCTATCAGGCATCTTTCTTTGTGTTTCTTCACCAAACCATGAGGCACGAGGCACAGACAAACTGAAGCGAATGGTTTGCTCAGAAACCCTAAATGGTCCAGCAGATGCCATAAAAAAGTAGGAGTCTATGAGAAGTCAATGTTTGTATAAGGAAGAGGAACAAGAAGATGTAAAAGATGGCAGGCACCCTTAATGCCAATCTATGTCTGGAAAGCCAGAGGATTCAGGAGAAACAAGCAGACAATTAGCAACTACAGATCAAGTCCAAGTCAGAAAGCACAGGAATGATCAAGTGAATCACCTAAGTCCTACTTGGTAGGACTATGGCCTACCCTTTCTGTTGCTCTCTCATAAACAAGGTGTTTGAAGTGCTTTACTCCGGGGCAATTGATAAGTAATTTGTGTACTGATACCAGCATGGCTTACCTTTAGCAAGGGTGTTTCAGTACATCTTCCTACAGGGCTTAATAATGTATCCTTAGAGGAAATAGCTGTCTTTCTTCTATAGAAAAAGGTCTCTAAATAAATTACAGATATTCAAAAAAGGATTTAAACAGCAGAGATTAAAGCACAGAGTAATTTTAATGGCTACCCCAGAGTCTTGGTTCAAACACGACTGCAAATCACAAGACCAAAGGGCCACTTCTCTTCTAGAATTTACTCCAAGACCCAACTCTGAGGAAAACACATATCTATATTTGTCTAGTTAGGTGTTTGAGACTGTGCTAAAGCAGTGTATTTATCAGGTATCCAAAAAGTGTGTGTAAAATTAATTTAAAAGTCAATCAATTGAAGTAGCAATGAGAAGTGTTGTAATTTAGAGCCGCAATGCTCTCACAACCCAGGCATTAATGTCTACAAAAAAATAAATAAATAAATTACTGTTCTTTGAAAACTCATGTCTAGTTCCTAAGACACATTCTTCTTATCCTTAGAAGACTAGCTAATTCTTTTTCCTTTTATCAGGTTGAGGTTGTTGATCTGCTGGTTTTACCCAAAATAGAGTGGAGTAAAGGATTCCATGTGCCTTTGGACATTAGAACAGATCTTAGTGTTTGGTTCTTTCCTCCCATGTACCCTATACCCTTTGCTGCCTTTTTTGAAGTACAACTGAGACATATGTGTTTCCTTGTCTAAATAAAATTTCACTCTTCCTCCTGAGGTCTGGCCACTCTACCACAATTCCTACCCAGCAGCACTTTTTGGAAGCAGAACTAACCACCTACCGCCCACCCCCACCCCCACTCTATTACTCTCTTGTGTTGTAAAGGATTTCTTCTGCACTACTCAATACTAGTGTTTTTATAGACAAGGAAAGTCTCTTTCCTGCTTTATTTCTTCTAAACATGGGTTTTTACCACATAATCCTAACACACTCCCCCACTGCAAACAGCACTCCGGAGCATTGCTAAAGGTAGTCAAATTAAGAAAAAAGTAAAAATCTGGCTCACAGAGAATAGAACAGAAACTCAAGTCTTCAGATCCCTCCATTCTACCATATCCTACACACCCAGTCACTCACCATGTGTGCTTTGTGAGTCACACCATGCACATAATAGTTTAGTTGCTCATCACCTGAGGACACACTCCACAAAATACATGGATTGGCCACTGTGAATATACTGCTCGTATAAGTGGTTAGTGGGACAGATTCCAAAGAGAAGGAGAATACACGCAGGAAGGAACTGGGGAAGTAGGAAGAGAGAGAGATAGAGGTGAGGGGAGGGAGGGGAGAGAGAGAGAAGGAAGAGAGGGAGGGGAGGGAGGGACAAAAGGGAGGGAGAGGAGGCAGCAAGAGTGGGAGCGAAGGGGGACAGAAGAAGAGGGGGAGAGGGAGGGCAGATAAAGAAGAGAAGGGGGAGAGGAGAGGAAAAAGACATAATACTGCTCAGACAGCAAGACACTAAATTTTGAATGTCCATTATTTTTCAATTCTGAAAAATACATACTTTGGAATTGTCACAAAAGAAACAGAGAAATATTTATGTTAGAGTGCTTATGTTATTTCCATGTTGCTAGCACAATGACACTGATATGATCTTTATCATACTGATAATACAATTAATAATTATTATGAAGTGGCATCTCATTTCTAAGATTTTGGTAATATTATCTAGCTTTGATTTCAGAAACCGACCAACTAAGAACGGAAATAAAAATAGCATAGAATGTTACCCTGTCAATATTTATGCCTTTAGTTCTAAAGCATTTTCACAGGAGAGGAGCGACACATGATCACTGTGGAGAAAAGAAGACTCTCCTGCCAATATATGTAAATGTGTAGTGGGCTTTGTCTTAATTTTCATGTATTTTACTTGATATATCAGTTACTTTCTAATTATATTCCTTTAATTTTCCAAAGGCAGGGAAAACGCAAACTAATTTAAAAATATATGCACCACTAGGTGGCACCAAATAGCCATAATTCATAAATCCTTTAAAAAAATCATTTCAAGCTAACAGTTGTAAGTTCTTTCTTACAAAAAAGCATTTGTAAAAATGAATCCAAACACTTTTATTTTAACATTCAGTAATAAAGAATGCAAATGTCTTGTAAATAAACAAGGCTTATTCTTTTTGGCTGAATTGAGAAGTCTTTGTGTGGTCTGTTAATAAAACCAGTGTAACGCTCCTTGTTGAATTTAGCAATATAACATTCTTTTCTCCAACTAAATTGTCACAATTATAGTAGATAATTTTTCTTGCTTTTATGTAGAAAGAGTTAGGGTGGCCCTTTCTGGAGATCTTGCTTTTGTAGTCTAAGGTATGGTTTCACTGAATGTGCCTTTAACTTAATAGTGATGTTCACAGTGCAAAGTTGCATTTGGATTATGGTATAGGTGCTGTGCGGGAGCTTCGCTTCACTCCCTACACTTGTAAATCACCCTCCAAAATACAAGACTTACTACACTACTTCAAGTTTTGTCACCTCGAGGTTAGACTACTGCCATGTCCTCTACCTAGGTTGACAGAGAAAGAACCCCAGAATATTCAGCAAGTACAGAATCTGACAGCTTGTCTGTTTAGCAATGCCAGCCACACAGAGTACATTATACAGAGGCTTGGTGCATAGCTCTGACTTCCAACGATCATTCTAGGTATTCATTTTAATTTATAACACTCCCCACTGCCAGGGACTTTTATGTAAGTTATCCAGGCCACCAGATAGTTCTTAGGTGCAAAAATAAACTCCAGAAGTTTGAGGTCCTTCATGCTATGATCCTATCTCATTTCTGGCTTGAAAAACAAAAACTAGTTATGTACAAGACATAATTTCCTTAAAAATATGGATCTTCATTTTGGATTTTGGGAGCAGAATGCATGTGTGTAGAAGGAGACAGGATCTAACAGAACTACATGCCAGTCTATCTTGCCTGTTGACAGAACAGTATTTTAGTAATAGGAAATATAATAGGACTATTTGAATATAGCAGTGTGGTAAGATCCAGCTTCAGTGTATCACAGTTGAGTGTCATTATTTTTCAGGAATCATGTGTTAAATATCAACTAAAACTAAGATTTTGTATTTCAAGAAACTATATAAAACTACAGTGTTATCATGTAGACAGCTCTATCATTTGATATTGTCAAAAGTATCGATTTGCCAGATTTTCATGACCAGTGGACAAGATCTTTTAAGTCATTGTTCTAGTGGGATATGAAATGAAGACACAGAGAGGCAACTCTGTACATGAAAGTAAACTTACATGAATAAGTAAGGATAAAGGAACTTGAGCTTCCTTAACCTAACAGATACATATCATGTTCCTACTGATGGCAGTTTTCTCAGTTGGTAATGGGAATAGAAGAAAGCAAGCAGCTTGCAATATGCTGTGCTGGATTAGCGCTTCCTCGGTGATGTGCATTTCAAATGTCTTCTGCATCCTGAAAAAAATGGTAGGGATCCCATTTCTCCTAGTCAGTAATTGGCATGTTTGGGGTGATCCAATATGACTTTCTCCTTCCAGGCATTAATTAAAGCTCCAAGTTTATCAATAAAAATATAGTTAAATATAACTTGGAAGGCTATAGGCAAGAAATGAAATTATCTATTACAGATTTCTCAATTTTAATTATAGAAAACTTGCCTTTAATCAGAAGTAGTGACAGTAAACATCCTGTTTAACAGTTATGCAGATAATCTTTACCGAGACTATAATTTTAAAATTGAAAATCAAAAATATGAATTTAAATGTCTGTTCTATACAGAAAAACCAATGTATGCTTTAGTGAATTTGATAAATAAAAAGTAGCTTAAGTCATTGTATATTGAGTTATTTATTGATCTACTCTGGTCACTATCATCTTTATTTATACATTTATTGGTACTAGTTACTTTACCTTTTGGTTAAGTTCAGGTTTGTGACCTACACCTGGATAAACCTTTCACCTGATGCAGTTCCTGCAGCAGTGGTTCATGGTACTAGAACATGCACTGCGGAGCACTGTCCTTATGGTTACCTGGATCTAAAGGTGATGCCACTTATGTTCTTGTTTGCTTTGGATTCTATGTGCTTAAAAAGTCTTCTCAAAACACCTGACCCTATAGAACAAAACAATTTGTTCTATTGCAGAGTAAATGGTCTCATTGTTAGGCTTCTCTTTGCCTGCATGACAACAAACTACCAGATGCTAACATGACAGAAGTGATGTGTATTTGAGGGAGACACCATAATCTATAATTTAAATACCTAAATTTCATAAAACCAGCACCTATATATTACTGTTGATCTACTACAAACAATATGAACTTCAGATTTAAAGTATAACATGTATAATATGCCTCAGTACTTTACTTAAAAGCCTCAGGGTGGGAGAATGTATGTAAAGTGAATAAGTTTAAAAAAAAGCTTCAGGACTTTTAATATTTATTTTTCTATTCTCATCAACACATTGATGACACTATATATTTTCCTGTGTTTACAAACAGCAATATTTATTGATTTTTATCTTCTCCTGTTTGATTTGATGAAAAACATGTTGTTTCAATCTCTATATTTCTGAATAATGGAGAAAATATTTATTTTTATTCATGTCATATACTTAATAGATGTTCCACAAAGTCAAGTTTTGAGGTCTCTAGGGTTCTGGGAAGTGGGACATTTCTGAGGTGATGAGAACATGAGGTGGAATCCACTCCTGTAGAATAAATACTCTTAAGGGAGACAATAAACATCTTTCTTGCATTTTGCTTCTTATATGAAGATACCATAAGAAGCAAACCATAAGAATAAGTTCCTATTGTTTACAGGCCACTAAAGCCTATGGTCATGTCTCCTCCTTACCATACTAGGTCCATCTCGTGTTCTTCCTATGTATAGTTGTTTAGAGCTGTCTACTTAGTCCTATCAAGGACTTTTCATTTAAAAAGGACTAATTTGTTCACTTAGCAACCATAATTGCCTATAGCTCTTCATCTCTGGATAGGACCCTGTGAGATTTTCCCAACCCCACTACATGTTAACTGGTATTAAAATAGCATATGTCTTGTTTAGATGACCATGTCATTCAGATTTCATAGATGCAGCTTGCTGTCATCTATAGAAATATTATCTTGTGGCAGAAGACATCCTGGTCATGTGGCTCTTAGCATATTTTTCTTTGAATCTCAAGGAATGTCCCCTAAGTATCAATTGTAGGGGTTGTACTGTTGATGCATCAATGGGAGATGAATATCCCATGGTGAGATGTGTTTCTGCATCTTAACCAGTTGTGGATTTCTGTAATAGTCTCCAATTTGACTTGGGTCATTTTGTAACAGGTTTTAAATATTTATTCTGGATGGCATTCCTTTGTTAGGGAGATTATTTGCAAGTCTTTTTGCACTGTGTGTATGTGTGTGTATGTGTCTGTGCATGTGTGTGTGTGTGTGTGTGTGTGTGTGTGCACATGCACATAGCATACATATGTATTTACCAGTGTATCTGTAATGCTAGAAGATTGTATCAGGGTCTTTTACCAGACTGAAATATGCAGGTGTGGCTAGGCTGTCAGGCCAGTGAAACCCAGGAATCTACCTCTCTCTACTTCTTCTCTACTGTGATTATGAACATGTCCCACCATGCATTGCTATTTTACACAGTATCTAGTGATAAAAGTCATGAACTTATGCTTTCCAGACAATTCATTTCTTTTTCTTTTTTTTCCAAGACAGGGTTTCTCTGTCTGCCTGTCCTGGAATTCACTCTGTAGACCAGGCTGGCCTGGAAGTCAGAAATCTGCCTGTCTCTCCCTCCCAGGTGCTGGGATTAAAGTCTTATGCCACCACTGCCCGGTGACGACCCATTTCTTAATTGAACCATAGTCCTGGCCTATTTTCACTCTTTTTTATTATAACTTTTGATGAAGTTTTTAATCAAATGATTCATTGGAATTTAAATTCTTTTTTCTTTTTGAACATATGTATTATCATGTTTAAGGTATACAGTAATTTATATCAGTGATTACTTTTTAAGTTATATTCTTATGATCTTTGATCCACATTGAGTTAATCTTATATAATATTAGGTAAGAGGTCTTAACTAAAATGTTCTACTGTATGTTAAGTCATCCCATAATCCTTTGGCCTGTTGCTTATTTCACAGCATATTCTTGACAACTTTACTAAAATCTACTGTGAATGAATGATTTGCTTTAGGAATATTGCTTTATTCCATTGATTTATTTGTCTTTGTTTATGGAGGACCACTTTATATTATTCAGGTAAATTTGTAGTGAATTTAGCATTATACATGTACTATCTTCAGATGAATTGTTTTTTACATAGTTTTAGAAATAGACAAGCTTGAATCTAGGTACATTATAATATTTTTGTACACAACTTTTGTTGTTCTTTTATATAGATTTATGCTTGTTTCTTCCTTTGCTAAATCAATATATAATATGAGTATTGAATGGTGTTTTGGATTCATCATAAACTAGAAAATACTAAATTAATTAACTGTACTTTTCTTTTTTTTATTAGAACTTTTCTTTATTTACAATATCTCCTTTCCCAGGTTACCCTCCAAAAAAAAAAATAGAAAAAGAAATAGAATAAAAAAACAAAAACAAAACAAACCCCTCTCCCTCCCCCTGCTCACCATCCCACCTCCTCCTGCTTACTGGCCCTGGCATTCCCCCGTGGGCATAGAACCCCCACAGGGCCAAGGGCCTCTCCTCCCATTAATGACCAACCTAGCCATCCTCTGCAATACATATGCTGCTGGAGCCACTACTTCCACCACAAAGACCTAACGAAGAAAGAAAACTTCAGCCCAATTTCCCTTATGAATACTGATGCAAAAATTCTCAATAAAATTCTTGCAAACCAAATCCAAGAACACATCAAAACAATCATCCATCATGATCAAGTAGGCTTCATCCCAGGGATGCAGGGATGGTTCAATATATGGAAATCCATCAACATAATTCACTATATAAACAAACTCAAAGGAAAAAAAAAACATGATCATCTCATTAGATGCTGAGAAAGCATTTAACAAAATCCAACATCCCTTCATGATAAAAGTCTTGGAAAGATCAGGAATTCAAGGCCCATTCTTAAACACAGTAAAAGCAATATACAACAAACCAGTAGCCAACATCAAACTAAATGGAGAGAAATTTGAAGCAATCCCACTAAAATCAGGGACTAGACAAGACTGCCCACTCTCTCCCTTCCTATTCAATATTGTACTTGAAGTCCTAAACAGAGCTATTAGATGACAAAAGGAGATCAAAGGGATTTGAATTGGAAAGGAAGAAGTCAAATTATCACTATTTGCTGATGATATGATAGAATACTTAAGTGACCCCAAAAATTCCACCAGAGAGCTCCTAAACCTGATAAACAACTTCAGTAAAGTAGCTGGATGTAAAATTAACTCAAGCAAATCAGTGGCCTTCCTCTACACAAAGGATAAAATATTTGTAAATAATTTAATTTTAGAAATGTAGCCTGGCCATAATCATTCCCATCTGCATCATACTGAGGCAAGGGGTTGGCCATTTTTGAGATGTCACCCTACCCTTTATAGCTGGAGGTTGATGCCATCGATGAGATACAGGACTTTTTCCCCATTAATTTATTTATTCACTTTGTATCCCAATCAAAGCCCTTCTTCTCTCCCCCCAGTACTACTCTCCCACAACCCTCTCTTTCCCCCTTTCCTTCTCCTTTGAGAAGGGAAGGTCTTCCATGGGTACACACACACCCTGGCACATCAAGTCTCCTAGGTTCATAATTTCCCATTGAGGCCAGACGAGGCAGCTCAGAAGGCAATACAATGGCAGGGTCAGAGTCAGCCCCTGCTCCAATTGTTAAAAGATCCACCTAGGGACCATGCTGTTCATCTGCTACATATGTGTAGTAGGATTAGGTCCAGCCCACACATGCTCCATGGTTGATGTTTCAGTCTCTGTGAGCCCCCATGGGCAGTATTTAGTTAATTCTATGGCTCTTCTTGTATGTCTTGACCTGTCTGGCTCCTTCAATCCTTCCTCCCACTCTTTCACAAGACTCCTTGAGCTCTACCTAGTGTTTGGTTGTGGATTTCTGAATCTGTTTACATTCACTGCTGGATGAAGCCTCTCAGAGGACAGTTAAACTAGGCTCCTGTCTGCAAGCATAGCGGAATATCATTAATAGTGTCAAGGGTTAGCTCTCTCACATGGGATGGATCTCATGTGAGGTTGTTAATTGGTTTGCCATCCCCTAAAGCTCTGCTCCATTTTTACCTCTGCATATCTTGTAGTCAGGACAAATTATGGGTCAAAGGTTTTGTGGTTGGTTTGGTGTTTGTCCCTCTACCTTCAGTGTAAGCGCTACCTGACTACATCAGCCTCTATATCCCCAGATTCTAGGAGTCTCAGGTATGGTCACACCCCTAGACACCCAGGAGATTTCATATCCTAGATTGATGCACCAAACCTACATCTGACAAAAGGCTAATATCCAAAAATATATAATGAAAAATTGACACTAACAAACCAAATAACTCAATTTATAAATGGGGGACAAAACTAGACAGACTTTTCAACAGAGGAATACCTAATGGTAGAGAAGGACTTAAAGAAATATTCGATGTTGTTAGTCATCAGAGAAATGCAAATCAAAACAACTCTGAGATTCCATCTTATACCAGTCAGAATGACTAAGATCAAAACCTCAAGTGATGCCTGTCCAGCAATGACAACTTTCCTAGAAGAACACACTTCTTGCAAAGGACCTCCTTCATCCTGCTCCAGGAGAGGAGAAAATGAAACACAAGAAAAAGTGCCTGGTGCAGAACCCCAAGTCTTACATTATGGATGAGAAATGCCCAGGATGCTATAAAACCACCCTGGTCTTTAGCCAGGTACAAATGGTAGTCTTGGTGTTTGCTGCTGCCCTCTCCTCTGTCAGCCCACAGGCAGCAGAGCAAGGCTGACAGAAGGATGGTCCTTCAGGAGGAAGGAGCACTGAAAGACCCTGATTCAAGATGAGTGGGAACCATCCCAATAAACATATTTGGAGAAAAAAACTCACAAGACAGTATATGCTGGCAAACTTGTATAACTACTTTGGAAATCAATTACGTGGTTTCTCAGAAAATTGGGACGAGCTTTATCACTCAAGATATCACTATACTCCTGGGGAAATACCCAAAAGATGTTCTACCATACCACAAGGATGCTTGCTCAACTATGTTCATAGCAACTTTGTTCACAATAGCCCAAAACTAGAAACAATCTAGATGTTCCTCAACTTAAGAATGGATGAAGATAATGTGGTACATTACACAGTGGGACACTACTCAGCTATTAAAAACAAAGACATAAAGCAACTTCCAGGCAAATGGATCAATCTAGAAAAGATCATTCCAGATGAGGTAACCCAGGGCCAAGAAGACACATATGGTATGTACTTACTTATAGATATACGTTAATCATAAAGTACAGGAAATTCAGGTAACAATCCACAGACCCAAAGAAGCTAAGTAACAAAGAGGGCCTAAGGGAGACTGCTTGAATCTCACTAAGAAAGGGCAATAAAAGAAAAGGTGGATGGAGGAAGAGAAATGGATGGGAGAGGAGAAATACAGGGCTGAGGATCAGGTGTGTGTGTGTGTGTGTGTGTGTATGTGTGTGTTTGTGTGTATCTGTGTATGTTTGTGTGTGTATCTGTGTGTGTATCTGTGTGTGTCTGTGTGTGTCTGTGTGTGTGTCTGTGTGTGTATCTGTGTATGTATGTGTCTGTGTGTGTGTCTGTGTCTGTGTGTGTTTCTGTGTTTGTATGTGTGTGTCTGTGTGTATATGTGTGTCTGTGTGTGTGTCTATGTGTGTGTGTGTGTCTGTTTGTGTGTCTGTGTCTATGTGTGTGTGTCTGTGTGTGTGCCTGTGTCTGTGTGTCTATGTCTGTGTGTGTGTGTCTGTGTATGTCTGTGTGGGTATGTATGTTTGTGTCTGTGTGTGTGTGTCTGTGTGTGTGTCTGTATGTGTGTGTCTGTGTGTATCTGTGTGTGTCTGTGTGTGTGTCTGTGTGTGTGTCTGTGTGTGTGTGTCTGTGTATGTCTGTGTGGGTATGTATGTTTGTGTCTGTGTGTGTGTGTCTGTGTGTGTGTCTGTATGTGTGTGTCTGTGTGTGTGTCTGTGTGTGTGTCTGTGTCTGTGTGTGTGCGTGTGTCTGTGTGTGTGTCTGTGTGTATGTCTATGTCTGTTTGTGTGTGCCTGTGTGTGTCTCTGTGTGTTTCTGTGTATGTATGTGTGTGTCTGTGTGGGTGTGTGTATCTGTGTGTGTATCTGTGTGTGTCTGTGTGTGTCTGTGTGTGTCTGTGTGTGTGTGTGTGTGTGTGTGTGTGTGTGTGTGTGTCCCAGCAAGAGAGCTGGGAAGGAAAAGAGACATGGAGGACTTCAGAGGACTTCGGATGATATTCCAGACAGAAATTCTGTTTTGGAGAGTGGCCTCTGCTTAGAAAGTATTAATTAAGCCTGATCAGAAGAAAGGGCTCAGCAGTGAAGTCAAGCATAGAAATGTCTATGATCTACTAATCACTCTGCATTAGAGTATTCAAGTTTACTGCAAGAAAACAAAGTTCATAATCTAATCATTTGTGTTTTCACAATAAATATATTGTGATGTATAAGTTGATAACACCTTACATAGTCAACTTTGTCTCTCAGTCTAATGATTACTCAAAGTGTTGTAAAATCATGATCATATATTCACTAAGTATCTTGTGTGTGTATGTGTGTGTATGTGTATTTTCTAGGTAACAGTTATATAAATAATGGACAAAGCAAAATATGTTTCTCCTATAATGTGGTTTACATTAAGGCAATAAATACATGGTTGTTGAAATTATTATATTAGCTTACTAATATATATATCAGAAAAATGTCAACAGTATTATGATAATATAAATGTTTTAAAAGATGAGGTGGCATTGAGAACAAAAGATAAATGCACTTTACCATCTCAAAGTTATTTTATGTTGCTCATATCTACAAATTATTGCACCCAATTAGAGACACCAAAAATTTGTATGCAAATTAAATCGAACGAGAAAGGACAGAAAGGATGTCATGCAAGGAAAGAAATGGCGAATTTGAGAATGCAAACGAGATTGCAAAAAGAGAACAATGAAATTGAATTTAGATTTTTGCCATGTTATAAGAAGACTCCAGTAAAATAACAGTTTTTTTTTCTTTATAGAAAAGATGAAAGTAAGACCCATAATTGCTCCTGTCTGAAAGAATTACAGGGATGGAAATGGAGAGGAGCCTAAAGAACAGAAGGTCCAGCAACAGACCCAAAGAGGGATCCAGCTCAAGGGGAGGTCCCAAGGCTTGTCACTATTACTGAGGCTATGGAACACTCACAAAAAGGGACCTAGCATGACTGTACTCCAGCAGACCCAAGAAGCAGCTGAAAGAGTCAGAGGCACATAGTTGCATCCAGCCAACAGACAGAAGCAGCTGACCACTGTTGTTGAATTAGGGAAAGACTGAAAGAAGCTGAGGAGGAGAGTGACCCTGTAGGAGGCCAGCGGTGTCAATTAATATGGATTACTGAGATCTCTCAACCACTGGACCACTAAACAGGCAACATACACCAGCTGATATGAAGCCCCCAACACACCTAACCTTCAAGAGACAGGAGGCCCCAGGGAGTTTCAAGGTCAGGTGGCATGGGGGTGGAGACATCCACGTAGAGATGGGGGGGGGAGTCAGTTGGAGATATGGGATATGGAGCAGTAGGAAGATGGATGGGTTGTGTGGAGAATAAAATATGGAGAGTAAAATAATTAATGAGGGGAGAGAAATTGTTTGTTGTACTATGCCACACAGTAAATGCTGTTTTATAAATGTTGAGATATTTTGTATAACATTTTCATGAGTCTTCTGAGAATCTTTGGTTTTTATTACAATGTGACATATTGTCATTATATATGTGTAAAAATTAATGTCGTGATATGCTTAGGACTGAACTAAATAATTGGTACGTCCACCTTAAATGCAATTTTGTGATAAGAATATTTGGAAAGTTGTCCTCTTAACTACTTTGTTAATATCATTAACTACAGTTACCATGCTGTGCAAAATTCTCAAAAAAAACCACCTTTCTTCTATGTAACTGATCATTTGTATTAGAGGTCAAGAAACTAGAAAGAGGACTTGAGTCACGCTGAGTGTGAAAATTGAGAGCAAGTCTTGCCTTGGCTCATCTCACAGCTAATGTTGTTTCTTTTTCTTTCTTTTTACTAGATATTTTCTTTATTTACATTTCAAATGGTATATTTTTTTACCCGTTTCCCCTCTGAGAAAAAAATAGAAAACAAACCCTGTTCCCTCCCCCTCCCCCTGCTCACCAACTCACCCTCTCTGGCTTCCTGGCTCTGGCATTTCCCCTACCCTGGGGCAAAGAACCTTCAAAGGACCAAGGGCCTCTCCTCCCATTGCTGTTTTATAGGCCTGTTTCTATCTCTTGGTATTTGGTTTATTATAAAATGCACTTTTTCTATGTTT
Source organism: Mastomys coucha (assembly GCF_008632895.1). NCBI lineage: Eukaryota > Metazoa > Chordata > Mammalia > Rodentia > Muridae > Mastomys > Mastomys coucha. The sequence continues at coordinate 10,588,130 of NW_022196903.1, forward strand.
GCCATCTTTTCTGTTGCTGTGCAGGATACTTGATAGAAGCAATAGCAACGCTTGTTTTGTTTGGGCTCACATTCTCATAGGCCTCAGTCCACAGCTCTATACTCCCATCCTGTTGTGTCAGAAGCAAGCAGAACCATCTCAGCACACTAACAGGAATGACTTACCTTTTGCCAATCAGGATGGAAGATGACACAATAAGCCCGTGCAGCAGCATGCCTTCGGTTGAGCTCTGCTTCTCAATTTTGCTCACTTCTCAACAATGCATTTAATAACCAACCTATCAGTGTTTTAGTTCAAAATGAGGTAAGAGCCCTGATACTTGAACACCTCCCACAAACTCATCTTTAATCATTGATTCACTGAGCACCATTCTTGCAACATGAATCCCATGAGAACAAGGCCACAATAAGCTACTACCTGAACTGGGTATGGGACACCATCTACAAATGTAGTAGGCTTCTCATGACATAAACTAGCTGAAGTAGAACTAGCAGTGTTTTGAGTTTTTATATTTGTTTGTTTGTTTTGTTTTTTGTTATTGTTGTTGTTGTTTTGTTTTAGTTTTAGTTTTTATGGTATGAAAGAATCTTACTTACATTATATGTGAGTCTAGGTGACTGCAGGGCTCAGTGAGTTAGGAAAATGTGGTTGACAGCCCCTTATCTGACTGGTAGGAACTACACATGTCAGCAAAACTTACATCACTGAATTAGCAAATTGTCATCTATTAGAGATCCTGAATCTTCAGGATCAGAAAGTCTGTTCATAAGTTTAAAAGGTCTTAAAATAGAATGAGAGTTTGGTAACACATCAAAGGGAGTTAAGCGAATTCTCAAAAAAAAACTTGTTAAGATTTGACTAGGATCACTTCGTGTAAAACACCTTTCCAATTCTATTACTTTTGTATCATTTTCAAAATTATACTTTTTCTTATAAAATCAAGTGAATATTTCAAGTCCAATATGAATGATTATTACTTTCTGTAATGATAGACCCATGAAATTACAAATTCTAATGCTTAATTTTGTAACACTTTTTCAAATGGGACACATAGGGCATGTGTTATTCCTTTGCTTAAGAGAAATTAATACATACATACAAGTAAATATAATTGTATTTTCTTCATATTTCCTATACACTCCTCCCTCTTATATCTTTGCATGTCCATCCCCACTTTACTGTTTTTGTTTGTTTGTTTGTTTGTTTGCTGATAACCCAAGAAAACCAGCTAGTGCTTCCTGTCTGGGCATGGGCACAGATCCATCTACAGGAAAGAGGAAACCTACCAGTGTCCAGGGCCTCAAGAAACAATTATCTTTCCCATAGAAATGTTCAGCATTCAACCATCTCCTAGGCCTGGAAGATCCTTTATGATTCTATGATTGCTGCTGGCTCTTCCACATCAGCAATGTCCCTGAGGCTTGGTCATGGAGAGGATGATATAGATGTCTTGTTTATGGCTGAGCATTGGTCCAATATTCTTAGCACTTTCTCAGCTATGCATTTTTCCTTGACTCTTCCCCACTGCAGAAAGGGGCTTCTTTGACAGATGCTCATAGTATCTTAGGTTTCTAAACAGAGACAAAAATATTTAGAAATAATTTGCCAGCACAACCATTTATCAAAACAACAAAAGTCAGTTTTATTCTAGAGTTAGTGACCTTCCTAGCCATGGGCTTTCAATTACAATATTAACCATGTCTTTCCCCTCCACCCCCCGTGAAGCAGGCCTCAAATCCAGTCAGGAAGTAGGTAGCTACTTCATACTAGTCAAATCGCTGTTGCAATGGGGAACACGTCTCACCTGGCTTCCATAATTGCACAATGCAAGTTCCAGTGCTGGATAAGACCATTGGCATGCTCTCTCTTTCAACACCATGCAGAACACCTTACAATATGAGAGCTATCAGGACGAAAGATGTTTCCTGATTGTTATAAGATTAAGTTCTCTATGTCCTGCAGCTGAGGGGTGTGCTATCTTTGTATCTTAGTCTTACTATGTGGTAATGGAGGGTAAGCAAAGCAATAGTAATAACTTTCTTAGAGGCTTCTGGGATCTTCATGACAAAGACCCCATGAGGTGACATATTCCACCTTCTACCATAATTTCCATTTTAAAACCCATCACTTCCGAGATTGGGAACATGTCACATTAGCTCTCCTGTCCCTGACCAGCAATGAGTGATTTTTCTGCATTAAGAAAATAAAGTCTCAGATGCCAGAGACCCAAGAGGTTCCCAGGACCCAACAGGGAGGGCATTGCCTGAAATACCCAACAAAGGGGAGAGAGAACCTGTAGAGACCATATCCAGTGGATAGGCATGGCCCTCAGTTGAGTTATGGGGCCACCCACCCACCTCAAAATATTAATCCATAATTCCTCCTGTCAAAGGGAAATACAGGGACAAAGAGTAGAGCAGAGACTGAAGTAAATGCGATCCAGAGACTGCCCCAGCTAGGGATCCATCCCATCTGCAGACACCAAACCCAGACACTATTTGCTGATGCCAAGAAGTGCTTGCTAACAGGAGCCTAGTATAGCTGTCCCCTGAGAGGCTCTGTCAGACCCTGACCAATACAAATGCAGGTGTACACAGTCAAACATCGAACTGAGTGCAGGGACCCCAATGGATAAGTTAGAAAAGGGCTGTAGGAGCTGAAGGGGTTCATAAGCACACAGGAAGAACAACAATATCAAGCAACCAGAACCCCCAAAGCTCCCAGGGACTAAACCACCAACTAAAGAGCACATGTGAGGGGCCCATGGCTCCAGCTGGATATGCAGCAGAGGATTGCCTAGGGAGCATCACTGGGAGGGGAGCTCTTGGTCCTGCTGAGGCATGACCCAGGCTAGGGGAATGCTAGAGCACTGATGTAGGAGTGGGTGGGAGGATGGCAGAGCACCCTCAGAGAGGCAGAGTTGGGGGGGAATAGGAGCATGTGGAGGGGAAGCTGGGTGGGGGACAACATTTGGAATGTAAATAAATAAAGTAACCAATGAAAATGAAAAAATAAGTAAAGAAAAAAGGAAAATAATTTAAAAACGAAGAACTTCATTTTCATAAGTTGTTCTTTTAGGTTCACAAATTTAATTCCCTTTAAATTTCATTTTAAGTGTATTGTCTATTGAATTCAAAATAGTTTACAAAGCCATTTTAAAAAATGTAGGTGTACAATTTAGCACTACATTTTTACTGTTAAGAATTTCTTGCTATACTGTTGAGGTTCCCTGAGATTTCCCCCTTTCATACTAGTACAGGCAAGGGAGGAATACTAAGAGTAGGTCCTCCTAACTATGGACTTTAAGTAAGGCTTACAAAACTTAAGCCTCACTTAGCTGGGGAGATCGCACTAAACCACTGCCTAAAGTGACTTGGTTTTTACAATTTCATAAAATTAGTAATGCTAGTTAGAAAAATTGAGTGTTGTAAAAAGGGAAAATGAAGGTAGTTTCTCTTAAGTTCCACTTTCATTTGAAATCAGCCATTAAAGAGGTCAACTAAAATCTAAATGAATATTAATTTAACAATTAATGAGTAAAAGAGGAAGGAGGGAAGCCTGCCAGGAAGGCTTCCAATTCATTTTTTGTACTTTCTCCCCTTCTCCAAACTTTAATTTGTGAGGACATTTTTCATCACACTTTCAAATTAGCCTAGATTCTATAAATTTTTCACTTTCATTAATTTTGCCTTCAAGGTATACAGCAGCCAAATATTTCATGTAACAATGTTGTATCATCAATTCCCATAGAATAAAAGAAAAATAATGTCCTAAACCTACCACATGAATAGACATCATAGTTTAGCCAATTAAAAAAAATCCTGCAAAATTATTAGCAGTGTAGCATGATAAAAATGATGATCATTTTTATTCAGACAACCACACCTATATTCAACAGACTAGCAATCTCTGTACACTAAGTGAACAGACATGTAAATTCTCATTGTGTACAAGACTTACAGAATAAAATTCTCTACAGATAAAATGGTGCTTCAATTTCAGGTAGTGCTTGGTAAGTGAAATATATGAGCAGAGATGCCATTCATTAGGAAGACTGTCATGCTCTGACACAGGGAGGTACCAAATGTCTTAAAAATGGTGTTCTTTTTGTTTGTTTGTTGTTTCTTTGTTTGTTTTTTGATATGAGACTTTTCATAATAAAATAAGAAAGAATTTTATCTTGCCAGGACACAACTAACCATGCTGTGTAGCTCACAGTGAAAACAAGTAACACCTATCGGTTGGAATCAGTCAGGAGAGATCACAGAGAACACGAGCTAGTATTCCACACAAAGAATACACATAGCTCTTGCTATAGTTTAGATTTGCAGTGCCTCTGAGGGCCGCTTGTGCTAAATTTTCAGACCTTCCTGGTGGGAACAAATGATCTCAGGATGATAAGAACCTATCCTTGATGTAACTAACTGGATTCTGATTTCCACATTCCTGGCAATAAGGAAAGCAGCTTTGGTTGGCGAGATACTCCCAATTCTAGTGCCCCACATTGCCATTAGCCCTAAAGTTGAGAGTTATTGGATGATGGACTGAAAACTTCTAACTTAGCAGTTCTCGACCTTCCTAACACTGTAATCTTTATTAAAGTTCCTCATGATGTGATGACCCTCAACCATAAAATTATTTTCATTGCTACTTTATAACTCTAATTTAGCTACAGTTATGAATTGTAATGTAAAGATCTGTGGTTTCCAATAGTTTTAGGTGACCCCTGCAAAAGGGTTATTCAATCCCAATTTGACCCTAATGTAGATGTGACCACATGTTGAAAACCACTGTCCTAAATTTTGAGCCACAATAAACATTTTTGATCAGTCAGTTGTCCTGTATGTAATTACTAGCCACACAAAAAGATCAGCAGTGTAATAACTTATAGACTTTAAGTTAAACAATATGAGTCCAACTTGACATTGAAATCAACCATGCATTTTAAAAACCTATTGGGCACATAACAGTCATGTGAGTCTTTTCTCATATTGGCACACATTGATTCCAGGGCACTTTATAATGCTAGATGCTTAGAATTCTCCTGGTCTCTGACTAATCATTCCCTTCCTTACACTGGTTTTAACAGGCAAGTTTCTCTTTCTATAAACCATAGTCAATAAATATTTAACTTTGATGGAATTCTTGTTTAGTAATTTATCAATTTCCGGGATGCTTGCAAATTGTCACTTTATAATTTAAAAAGAGCAATACTGGTAACAGTGGCTTGATGTAACAATGTAACAATGTAGCTGGTGCTAATGCTTTACAGTTGGATTTCATGAAGTGGCATGCCCAGGAACAAGCCTGAAGTACTTAACTGTGTAGTTTGGGAAGAAGACTTATGGCAGATGAGGAAAACGATGTTTGAGTTCACAGTGGTCATAGAGTCATTACAGTACAGAATGGTTTCTGTGCAGTGATATCGGTTTTAAAAAAGCAGCAGATGGAATTTCAGATTCGCAGGGGGATGGATACTTCTTTAGAAGTCCAAGGAAGTGGTCTCTCCCAGGGAAGTACATACCCATGGGTTATCCAGTGTTAAAAGGTCAGCTCTGAAAACACACATGAAAGTAACATAATATGCACTGAAGAGGTTGTACTTCAGAATGTATGCATGTATGTATGTATGATTATGAATGTATATGCATACAATTGATATGCATGCAATAATAATTAGTGAAAAGGAGGCCAAAATTGCAGAGAACAGGCAGGATTATATAGAAGTGTTTGAAGGAAAGAAGGTGAAGTGATTGTCAAAGAAAATGGGAGTTCAGTAGGGAAGAAACTATAAGACAGAAACTATAAAGAAGGATGAATAAGTCAGGTACTGATAGAGTTATAGTGATTTCCTTAGTTTAGCAGTTGTTTGGGTAGGATGCACCAATGGGAATATCTTCAAGCCTCCAAAATGTGAGCTTTCTAAATAAATCTGCTGGGATGATTTCAAAGCAAAGACAATAATGAAAAAAAAAAAAAAACAGAAAAGGTCTCACAAAAAAGCTGACCTCTAATTGCCTAGCACAAAATTAGTGAATTTATTAAGGTAATTTAGGCTATCTCACAGGAGATCTGCTCTAGTCAAGGATACAGGTGAGACTCCCATCCCAATATCCACAAGAGCTGGGGACCACACAGCGCAGAGCAGACATGGGATTTGTTCCTCCCTGCCAGAGCCACATTGGCCTTCTGGTCTGCACCCACCTATACGCATCACAGATCAGCATGCCTACTCCCCCGCCCCCAGTCCATAGCCCTACCTGCCTCCCAGGAGGCCTGCTCCAATCTAAGACACCTAGTACAATTAACACCAGAGACAAAAAGATGGTGAGAGTCTAGCACAAGAACGTAACCAACAAGCTAATGCAATTTAGTACCATTAGAGCAAGCTCTCCTAGCACAGTGAACCCTAACACAACTGAAAAGGACCAGCAACAAAATAACAGAAACTAGCAGTCATTGGTCATTAACATCCCTCAACATCAATGGATTCAATTCCTCAATAAAAAGATGCAAAGTAACAGACTAGATACGTAAACAGGATCCATCATGCTGCTGCATACAAGAAACACATTTCAGCAACAAAGACAGGCATTATGTCAGAGTAAAGGGCCGAAAAAAAGGTTTTCCAAGCAAATGTTCCAAGAAACAAGCTGGAGTTGCTATTCTAATATCCAATAAAATAGATTTTTTCAACCAAAAGTAATTTAAAAAGATGGGGAAAGACACTTCATACTCATCAAAGGAAAAATCAATTGAGATGAATTTTCAATTCTGACCATCTATGCCCCAAATGCAAGGGCAACCATGTTCATAAAAGAACCTTTACTAAAGCTCAGAACACACATTGAACCACACACAATAATAGTGGGAGACTTCAACATCCCACTACAACCAATGGACAGGTCATTGAAACAGAAAATAAATAGAGACACAATGAAACTGATAGATATTATGAAACAAGTGGATTTAATAAATATCTACAAAACATTTCACCCCAAAACAAAATAATGTAACTTCTTCTTAGTACATCACTGAACCTTCTCCAAAATTGACCATATAATCATATACAAAACAAGCCCAGCAGATCCTCTGCCACAGGGTCCCATACCCAAATAGCACTGGGAGAGTGTGTCCCTCCCACGAGTACAGGCAGGCCTGTGAGTGCAAGTAGGACCATCACTGCTGCTCAGAGGAATCAACCCAGAACCCTCATGACACAGTAACAAAGGGGCTGCCTGGGACAGGATTCATCTGATCTCCATCTGTGCCCAGAGATAATCCTGTGCCACAGAACTACATACACAAATACCACCAGGATAGAGCTAGTCTCCCAGGAGTGCCAACACACCTGCGAACAAAGGTAAGACTACCACTTCTCTTCAAATTCCTGGCCCAAGAGGGACCTTCACAGAGCCATCAGGACACAGGAACTAAGGATCAGCTGGGGACAGGATCCTTCTGATCTCTGTCTGCACCCCAGAGCTGACACTGTACCAGAGCTCTCCATACTCAAATTCCTCCCAGAGAGAACTGGTCTCCCAGGAGTACTGATACACAGGCTTTGATGGGGAGACAAGCCAAAATAGAGAGAGCAAGAGCAGCTAACACCAGAGATAAGCAGATGGAGAAAGGGAAGCACAAGAACATAAGCAATAGAAACCAAGACTACTTGACATCATCAGAACCCAGTTCTCCCACCACAGTGAACCCCAGTTACCCCAACACACTAGAAAAGCTAGACTCTGATTTACAATCACATCTTATGATGATGATAGAGGAATTTAAGAAGGACATAAATAACTCCCTTAAAGAAATACAAGAGAACACAGGTAAACAGGTAGAAGACATTAAAGATGAAACACAAAAATCCCTTAAAGAATCACAGGAAAACAATCAAGCAGGTGAAGGAACTGAACAAAACCATTTAGGATTTAAAAATGGAAATAGAAACAACAAGGAAATCAGAAAGGGAGACAACCCTAGGAAAGAGACCAGGAGTCATAGATGCAAGCATCACCAACAGAATACAAGAGATAGAAGAGACAATCTCAGGTGCAGAAGATACCATAGAAAACATTGACACAACAGTCAAACAGAATGCAAAACTCAAATAGCTCGTCACGTAAAACATCCAGGAAATCCAGAACACAATGAGAAGACCACAAATCCAGCCCTACAAAAGATAATAGATGGAAAACACCAACACAAAGAGGTAAACTACCCTAGAAAAAAAGCAAGAAAGTAATCTTCTTTCAACAAACAGAATAGATCCAAATCAAAACAATCCTGAGATTCCACCTCACACCAGTCAGAATGGCTAAGATCAAAAACTCAGGTGACAGCAGATACTGGAGAGGATGTGGAGAAAGAGGAAAACTCCTCCATTGCTGGTGGGATTGCAAGCTGTTACAACCACTCTGGAAATCAGTTTGGTGGTTCTTCAGAAAATAGGACATAGTACTACTTGAAGATCCAGCAACACTACTCCTGGGCATATACCCAGAAGATGTTCCAACATGTAATAAGGACACATGTTCCACTATATTCATAGCAACCTTATTTATAATAGACAGATGCTGGAAAGAACCCAGATGTCCCTCAACAGAGGAATGGATAAAGAAAATGTGGTATTTACTACTCACCAAATCCAGACACTATTGTGGATGCCAGCAAGTGCTGGCTGACAGGAGCCTAATATAGCTGTCTCCTGAGAGGCTCTGACAGTGCCTGACTAATACAGAAGTAGAGGCTCACAGCCATCCATTGGACTGAGTACAGGGTCCTCAATGAAGCAGCTAAAGAAAGGACCCAAGGAGCTGAAATATTTGCAGCCCCTTAGGATGATTAACAATATGAATTAACTAGTATTCTCAGAGCTCCCAGGAACTAAACCACCAACCAAAGAGTACACATGGTGGGACTAATGGCTCTGGCATCATAAGTATCAGAGTATTGCCCGATTGGTCATCAATGGGAGGAGAAGCCCTTGGTCCTGTGAAGGTTCTACGCCCCAGTTTAGGGGAATGCCAGGGCCAGAAAGCTGGAGAGGGTGGGTTGGTAAGCAGGGGGAGGGGGGAGTGAACAGGAGGTTTTTTTGTTTTTGTTGTTGTTTTGGTTTTGTTTTTTTTTTTTT
>NW_022196903.1:10597356-10607455 GCF_008632895.1 Mastomys coucha
GGAGGGGAAACTGGGAAAGGAGATCTCATATGACATGTAAATAGAGAAAAAAAAACTTAAAATAATTAAAAATAAATAAATAAAACCAATGAATTTATGAAATTCTTAGGCAAATGATGGAACTAGAAAATATTATGCTGAGTGAGGTAACCTAATCTCAAAAGAACACACATGGTATGCACTCACTGATAAGTGGTTATTAGCACAGCAGCTCGGAATCCCCAAGATACAATATCCAAACCACATGAAACTCAAGAAGAAGGAAGACCAAAGTGTGATTACTTCAGTCCTTCTTAGAAGGAGGAACAAAATAACCATGGGAAGAGTGACAGAGACAAAGTGTGGAACAGAGACTCTAGGAAAAGCCATCCAGAGACTGCTCCACTTGGGGATCCATCCCAGATGCAGTCACCAAACCCAGACATTATTGTGGATGCCAACAAGTACTAGCTGACAGGAGCCTGATACAGCTGTCTCCTGAGGGGTTCTTCCAGTGCCTGACTAATACAGAGGTAGATGCTTGCAGCCATCCATTGGACTCAACACAGGGTCCCCAATGGAGGAACTAGAGAAAGGACTGAAGGAGCTGAAGGAACCCCATAGAAGGAACAAAAATATGAACTAACCATTACCCTGAGAGCTCCCAAGGACTAAACAACCAAGGAAAGAGTACACATGAAGGGACCCATGGCTCCAGCTGCATATAGCAGAGGATAGTCCTGTTGGTAGTCAATGGGAGGAGAAGCCCTTGGTCCTGTGAAGGCTCTATTTCCCTGTATAGGGGAATGCCAGGGGCAGGAAGCAGGAGTGGATGGGTTGGTGAGCAGTGGGAGGACAATGGTATAGGGGTTTGGGAAGGGAAACTAGGAACAGGGATAACATTTGAGATATAAATAAAGAAAATATCTAATTAGAAAATAATAATGATATAATAATAATAATAATAATAATAATAATAACAACAACAACAAACAACAAGCCTCAATAGATACAAGATTGAAATAACCCCTAGCTTTCCATTACATCACCAAGGACTAAGGCTGAACTTCAAAAACAATGAAAACAACAGAAAGCCTACATACTCATGGAAACTGATCAACTATACTCAAAGATAACTTGTAATGGATGGAATAAAGAAATTAAAGTCTTTTTAAAATTCAATGAAAATGAAGATGTGACATACCCAAACTTATGGGACATAATGAAAGCAGTGTTAATAAGAAAATTCATAGCACTAAATGCCTTTATTAAGAAATTGGAGAGAGCTGGGAAGTGGTGGCACATGCCTTTAATCCCAGCACTTGGGAGGCAGAGGCAGGTGGATTTCTGAGTTCAAGGCCAGCCTGGTCTACAGAATGAGTTCCAAGACAGCCAGGGCTATACAGAGAAACCCTGTCTTGAAAAATTGAGAAAAAAGAAAAAAGAACGGGGAGGGGGGAGCAAAGGGGGGTTTGTCCTTGTTTTTGTTTGTTTGTTTGTTTGTTCGTTCCTGGGAGGGGAAACTGGGAAAAGAAAAATCATATGACATGTAAATAAAGAAAATATCTAATAAAAAAAGAAAAAGAAAAAAAAAAGAAAAAACACTTGAAAAAAATTGAAGAGGTCCTATACTAGTAACTTAACAGTATACCTGAAAGCTCTAGAACAAAAGAAGCAAACATACCCAACAAAAGTAGAAGCAGGAAAGAGTTAAACAATGGGCTGAAGTCAACAAATTAGAAACAAATAGAACAATACAAAGAAACAATAAAATCAATATCTGGTTCTTCAAAAATATCACCAAGATAGATAAACCCTTAGTCAAACTAAGAAAAATGTACAGAGATATTATCCAGATTAACAAAATCAGAAATGAAAAGGGAGACATAACAACAGAAACTGAAGAAATTTAAAAGTTCATCAGATCTTACTATAAGCCTATCTTGACAAAACTGGAAAATCTAGATGAAATGGATGATTTCCTAGAGATACCATATATCAAAGTTAAATCAAGATCAGGTAAACTATTTAAATAGTCCCATAGTCCCTGATGAAATAGTCATTAAAAACCTCCCAACCATAAAAAACCCATGGCCAGATGGTTTTAGTGCAGAATTCTACCAGACCTTCAAAGAAGAACTACTTCAAAACTTCTTAAAACATATCACAAAATGGAAACAGATGTAATACTACCTAATTCATTCTCTGAGGCCATACTTATTCTGATGCCTAAACCATACAAAGACCCAACAAAGAAAGACTACTTCTGATCAATTTCACTTATGAACATCAACACAAATTTACTCAAAAAATTCTCACAAACCAAATCCAAGAACACATTAAAACAAACATTTACCACATTCAAGTAGGCTTCATCCCAGGGATGCATGGATGGCTCAGTTTACAATTATTCATCAATATAATCGAGTATATAAACAAAATCAAAGAAAAAAATCACATGACCATCTCATTAGAAACTAAAAAATAGTCTTTGATAAAATCCAATACCACTTCATATTAAAAGTTTTGGTAAGATCAGGAATTTAAGGCACATAACTAAGCATAATAAAACTAATATATAGCAACCCAATAACCAACATCAAATTAAATGGAGAAAACTTGAAGCAATCCCATTAAAACCAGGCACAAGACAAGGCTGACCACTATATATTCAATATTATTACTTGAAGTTCTAGCTAAAGCAACAAAACAACAAAAAGACATTAAAAGGATACAGATTGGTAAAGAGGAAATCAAGGTATTACTATTTGAGGGTGACATAAGTGACCCCCAAAGTTCTACCAGAGAACTCCTACAGCTGATAAACAACTTCAACATAGTGGCTGAGTATAAAATTAACTCAAAGAAATCCTGTATATAAATGACAAATGGGATGAAAAAATAGGGAAACAAAACCTTTCACAATATCCACAAATTATATAAATTATCTTGTTATAATTCTAACCAAGCAAGTGAAAGATTTTTGTATGACAAGGTCTTCAAAATCCTGAAGAAAGAAATTGAAGAATTCAGATGATGGAAAGAACTCCCATGCACATGGATTAGTGTGATTAACATAGCGGAAAAGATCATTTTGCTAAAAGCAATCTACATATTCAATGCAATTAACATCAAAATTCAAACACAACTTCTGACATATGTGAAAAGATAAATTTTCAACGGCATATTGAAAAAATAGGTTTAGCCAGAACAATTCTGAACAATAAAGAACTTCTGGAGGAATCACCATCCCTGTTTCAAGGTTTACTACAGAGCAATAATGATTAAAAAAAAAACAATTGATATTGATGCAGAGACAGACATGTCTGTCCATGGAATAAAATCAAAGACTCAGAAGTAAATCTACACAGCTATAGATGCTTGGTCTTTGACAAAGAAGTTAAAACCATGCCATGGAAAAAAAGAAAGCATCTTCAACAAATGGTGCGGGTCGAACTGGTGATCTGCATGTATAAGAATGCAAATTTTCCCATGTTTATTACTAATGCACAGAGCTCTAATCCAAGTGGGTAAAGGACATGAGCATAAAACTGGACATACTGAATCTGATAGAAAAGAAAGTGGGAAATAGCCTCAAATACATTGGCATAGGAGAAAAATATCCTGAAGAAATTGTTAATGTCTCAGGCTCTAAGATCAACAATTGAGAAATGGGACCTTATGAAACTAAAAAGTTTCTGTAAGGCAAAGGACATTGTCAATAGGATAAAACAGCAACCTGCAGATTGGGAAAAGATTTTTCACTAACCCTACATCAAACAGAGGACTAATATCCAAAATCTATGAAGAACTCAAGCAGTTAGACTCTCCAAAATCAAATAATCCAACTAAAAACTGGGATACAGAACTAAACAGAGAATTCTCAACAAAGGAAGCTTGAATGGCCCAGAAGCATATAAAGAAATGTTCCATATCATTAGTCATCAAGGAAATACAAATTAAAACAGCCCTGAAATTCTACATTACATCAATCAGAATGATCAAGATAAAGAACTTGAGCAACATCACATGTTGCCTAGGATGTGGAGAAAGGAAAAAAACACTCTTCCATTGCTGGTGGGATTGCAAACTGGTACAACCACTCTGGAAATAAGTCTGACCATTCTTCAGAAAATTGGTAATAGTTCTACCTGAAGACCCAGCTATACCACTCCCGGGAATATAAACAAAAGATGCTCCAAATTTAACAAGGAAACGTACTCCACTATGATCATAGCAGCCTTATTCATAATAGCCAGAAAGAGGAAGCCATCCAGATGACCCTCAACTCAAGAATGGTTATAGAAAGGTGGTTCATTTATACAATGGAGTACTATTCAGCTATTAAAAATAAGGATATCATGAATTGTGCAGGCAGATGGATGCAACTAGAAAATAGCATCCTGAATGAGGTAACTCAGACCTAAAAGAACATGCATGGTATATACTCATTGATAAATGGATACTAGCCTAAACTTACAGAATACCCAGGACACACCTCACAGATTCTGAGAAACAAGAAGGCAGGCTCAAGTGAGGATTCTTCAATCCCACTTAGAAAAGGAAACAAAATAATCATGTGAAGCAGAGGGAGGGAGGAACCTGGATTGGAGAATGGAGGGAAAGGGATCATGTATGGGGGTAGTAGACAGGTGAGAAGCCCAGAGAACCAGAAGAATGAATATAAATATGCAGCTGTGGGGGTTTGGGGGCCTGGGAACCCCTAAAAACTCCCACAGACCTGGGATGGGGTAACATTGACCAAAATGTCCAACAGTGGGGAAATGGAACCTGAAGAGACCACCTCCAGTAGTTAAAAAGGGCCCCCAGTAGTGAGACACCAACCGACCTTCAAAATTTTTGACTCAAATTTAGATCCTACCTAAAGTAAATGCTGAGACAAAACTGAAGCAGATACTGAAGGAATGACCAAACAGTGACTGGCCCAACTTGGGATCCATCAAATGGGCAGGCACCAAACCCTGACACTGTTACTGATGCCATGTTGTACTTGCAGAAGGAAACTAACATAGCTGTCCTCTGAGAGGCTCTACAAACAGCTGACTGACATTCCTGTGGAATAGTTAGGGGAAGGATTGAAAAAGCTAAAGGGGATGTCAGCCCCATAGGAAGACCAACAGTGTTACTAACCTGTACCCCTGGAAGCTCCCAGAGACTAAGCTACTAACCAAAAAGCACACACAGTCTGGTCCAAGGGCAACCGGCATGTATGTAGCAGAGGACTACCTTTTCTGGCCTCAGTAGGAGGGGATGCACCTAATCCTGTATAGACTTGATGCTCCAGGGATGGGGGATGCCTGGCAGGGCACCCTCTCAAAGGTGAAGGGAAAATGGGACACAGGGTAAGAATTCTGCAAGGGGGGACTGGAAGAGGGCAACATTTGGAATCCAAGTAAATAAAATAATAAAATAATTGATTAATGACAAAAAAAAAGTCTCAGGAAAGAAAAGTTAGATTCTAAAATTTTGTCAAAATAATGCTATGAATTGGGTCCTTTAGCTATCCACTGGACAAAATATCAGGAGAAAGAAATAATTCCTTATTCTATGCCCTAGTGTAGGGTAATGCCAGGGCCAGTAAGCAAGAAAGGTTGGGGTGGTGAGGAGGTGGAGGGGGGAGGGAACAGGGGTTTGTTTTTGTTATTTTATTTTATTTTATTTTATTTTATTTGGAGGGGAACCTATGAAAGGAGATATTGAATTACATGTAAATAAAAGAAATCTAATAAGAAAAAAGAAATAATTCCTTAATAGGATTTTTTTGGCATGGAACATGAATGTATGGCATTTCAAAACCTATAAATAGCATCTAAATGCACTCTAGCTAGCTGCAGAGGAATGGATGGGGCAGCAATGGAAGTTCGAAATGGAAGTATTGGAATGGGGCTTTGAATAATGTTTGTTGAAAATCTCTGAAAAATGATTTCTAATCTGTTATATTCTATTCTGTTATAGGTTATTGGCTATATATGCTAAATGAGAAGCAAAAATGCTTTCCAAATTCACAGTTAAGAATACCTGGAGCCTCAGAAATATCACCACTGCAAACACCTAATTTAAACTACCACTATGAACCAATTAGTTTTCTAAAAATATCTTTGTGTGTAGTGTGTCTGTGTGTGTGTGTGTGTGTGTGTGTGTGTGTGTGTGTGTGTGCGTGCGAGTATGTTGTGGGAATCCAAACTCAGAACTTCATGCTTTTGTGGAAGGTACTTTATCCCAGGACCCATTGCCCTAGAACACTTTTTTTTTTTTTTCTATAATTGTGTCTCAAGCATGGCATAAGGTTTAGAGAAAACCTTGTGTACATTACCCAGAACAATCATACTGTTTTGAGACCAAGTCAGACATTTCCACTCTTTGCCCTGATTCTGTGGATTCTTCATCCATACACTGGGCTTTGAAGTTTACTAGTTCTATGAATTAATATAATAAATTTTGAATGTGGTTTGGGGAACACACTGGTTTTATACTTTGTATCAGAAATGAGAGAGTCTTGGAAAATATACCCATTAAATATATAGGTTGTCTTTACATCAGAATTCTTTGTTATTTTTAAATAATATATATTAATACTTGTGTTTTAACATGTATTAAATTCTCAAGCTAGATTATATAATGAGTTCTCTTTAACAAATATTTTCATCATATTTGCAAAGCACCTAGTTAAAAATATTCAGACATTATATATTAACACATTGTCCTTTTAAGTGAACAAAAATTCTATTGCCCAAAATTCTTAGAGAATTTTGTCAGAACATACTGTACATCAATACAATAAAAATAAAAAGCAAGTATTCACCTATGCTTGAAGAGAACTGATTGAGAGTATTCCAGATTTATCAGAAAATTTATTTCTACAGCACTTCTGTAGTGTGTGTGTGTTTATTTCTGTGACAGTAGTGTGTTTTTTTTCTGAGATAGTTTTGTGCGTGTGTGGGTATGTGTGCGTATGTTTGAGTTTGTAATTGTGTGTGCGTAGTTAAATTGGAAACTATATCAGAGCCTACGGTATTCCTAAGGTTGGTTTTAATAATCAACTGTAACATTCATTTATAATGAGTGCAATTCTCCGGCAAAGTTAGTTTAGTTAAACAGGGTAAGCATCTGCTCTTCAATTACCAACAAGGTTGCTGCGAGTCTCCACCACCATATCAAAGCAGTTGATGTGATGAGAATCCCCAGTGGAATGGTAATATAGGAATGTTTTCTAACTGGCAGCACATTATTTATTTGACTTTCCCTATGAAACTCTTGAGTGTTTCAATCATATTCAATTGAGAAATTTGCATTGTTTATCGTCATTTCTCAAGGGCAGTTGATTAGAAGGAAGGAAAGGTATTATCTTTCATTTTCTTTAATATTCTATGGCTTATTTTTAAAAATGTGTTATGTAATTAATTCTTACCTGGTTAGTTTTATTGTTTTTTTTTTTTTCTGATTAACTTGGTTGACAGTTTCATACAAGTATGTAATGCATTTTCTCTCTTGCCCCCATGGTCTCTCATCTCCCTCACACTTGTATCACCCTTTAATTTCCCTAAAAGACGTTTTCCCATATTCATATCTTTTTTGTTTGTTTGTCTTTAACGAGGACAAACTGTGTGGCCACATATTTAAATTGCCATTAGATCATTATTGACACCCTTCTTTTGTGATTTTCTGTTTTTAAAAAGTTTTTTATTAGATAATTTCTTTATTTACATTTCAAATGTCCCTTTACTGGCTCCCAGCTCCCAAAAACCCCTTATCTCATTCCCCTTCACCCTGCTCCCCAACCCACCTGGTCTAGCATTCCTCTACACTGGGGCATCAATCCTTTCCACGAACAAGGGCCTCTCCTCCCACTGTTGACTGACAAGGCCATCCTCTGCTACATATGCAGCTTGAGCCATGGTGGTGGTTTAGACGCTGGGAGATTGGGGGGTTCTGGTTGGTTCATATTGTTGTTCCTCCTAAGGGGCCACAAACCCCTTCAGCTCCTTGGGTCCTTTCTCAAGCTCCCCCATTGGGAACCCTGTACCCAGTCCAATGGTTAGCTGAAAGCATCCACCTCTGTATTTGTCAGACACTGGCAGAACCTCTCAGGAGGCAGCTATATCAGGCTCCTGACAGAAAGCACTTGTTGGTATTCACAATAGTGTCTGGATTATTAATGTGAATCTCTTTCTCTTAACACAGCTTCAGTGAATTGTGGTTTTGGTCTGCATTGAATCAGCATTGAAGATATTTGTCCTCTTTCTATTTTAAATATCGTATTGAGTGACTGTCATTCATTCATTAAACACTTCATTCAATCTGTATCTATTGGAGCCTGTCTGAAAGTGGCGTGTCTTTGAGAAACATTTACAGTTTTCCCTTACTCTCAAACAGCTTAGAGTTTAACAAGGAGAAACCATACAGGGGAATATTTTGGTCAACACTGATTAAACATAACAGTCAAATGAGAGTTAGGGAGAGTTATTGAATTGACTGTGAAGGGAATCTAAGAAGTGCTATCAGAGGGAAAGTTTGAGGATGAGGTGAGACTAGGAGTAATAGACGAGTCTGTGGAAGTCGATAAAAAAAGAGGCACATTGGGACAGAGGGGACACCAAGGGCATGACAAGTTTTGAGGACTGCAGGACAGTCATTCTGCAGAATAAAAGATTAGAGAAGCAGAAAAGACATCACTAAACAAGAGAAAATTATATGGCACATACATTGAGTTTTTAATGCCATTTTATTTTTCTTACATTTCATTGAAAGTAGATTATTTTCTCATAGAATATGTCTTGGATATACATCCTCCTCCTTCTAGTCCACCCAGTGCCTCCCCACCTCCCCTCCCATCACGGTCCACTGTCTTTCTGTCTCTTATTTGAAAAGAACAGGCTTTTAAGACAGTAATCCTGAACCTTCCTTGTGTTATGACCTTTTAAGAAGAACTATAGTTTTTTAAGTTGTGATGATCCCCAACCATAAAATTCATTTCATTGCTACTTCATAATTGTAATTTTGATATAGCTATGAATTGTAATATAAATCTCTGAATTGAAGGATATCTGATATATTACCCCATAGGGGTTGTGGTCTACCAATTGAGAACCACCTTTCTAATTCATTACAACAAAATAAAAAATAATAAGATAGAACAAAACACCACCAGAGTTTATCAAAGCAACCTAACAGACGGAAAAGAGGTTAAGGCACCCACTCATTCATATACTCTGGAGTCCTATAAAAACACTAAACTGCAGATTATAATATATGAGTAGAGGATATGGTGCAGACCAGTGTAGATCCTGTTTGCTTTAGAGACATCATTGGTTTTTAAAGTTTATATTGTAAGATGGGATCCCACGATCATGAATATTTTCAATCAAAACAGAATAGGCTTAAATTGAATAAAAAAATCCCATACCTGAACATTTCTTCAACACTAGATAAAATGATGATGCTTGTTAGAAAACACAGATATTTGATTCTCTTAAAAATAATTACATCATCATTCCCTTTATAAGGTGAAAAAGTAACACAACAGATCTCTTGTTCTAATGGACATAGCATAAGAAATTATAACCATCATTTTGATAATTAGTAGTAATATCTGAGTGGTTTATCTATCAATAAAAAATTCTAGGAGATGTGCTGTTTCTCACTTGCCTTCAGACACTCATCTTCATGCTAAAATACACACTTATTCAAGCATGTGTGTGTACAAACACACAGACATAATACATACACACAATGTGCACACATACATAGCACACATAATACACACACATACACACACACGCACACACACACACACACACACCTGTCAAAGAAGCCATCACTTCTTTGTCTGTGTGCACTTGGCCTTAAGGACTATGCCAAGGTGGGTTTGCTCTTCTGTTGCTCTGGCCATTATAAGACTCTTGTTATTTGTCTCTTAAGCATGTATAATTATTTAATAAAAAGTCCCATCTTGCCAGGCAGTGGTGGCACACGCCTTTAATCCCAGCACTTGGGAGGCAGAGATAGGCGGATTTCTGAGTTCAAGGCCAGTCTGGTCTACAGAGTGAGTTCCAGGACAGCCAGCGCTATACAGGGAAACCCTGTCTCGAAAAGCCAAAAA